>NC_054476.1:150504893-150804893 GCF_017639515.1 Carcharodon carcharias | reverse complement strand
CTTAATATCATGTGGATTGAAAGCCTTTTTGTGTTACAACAAATTAACGTTCAAATTTTCCACCTGTTTTGCATTTTTAGATAATTGATAAAAAATATGTCGAGGACCGGGGAAGCAGAATGTGTGCAAATCAATAAATAGTTCATGTTGAAAAAAATCAATTCACAAATTACATTGCTGCTGTTGGGTTAAGCATGGACCATTCCTGCATGAACCCGGGACAAAGTGCATAGGACTAATCGACACATCTTTAATCTGTGGCTGCACTCAAGTCCAAATGCTATTGCATTGATCTTAAGAGTGTTTTATAATTACATAGTGGTAATTCTCCTGAGGAAACACCGAGATCAATAAGCAGAGAATTATATTCTGTCATGTTGCCTTCTGACTTAACTAACTGACTGAATGAAATCAGGTTTGCTTTTGCATACAGCATCCCTTTCAGCTACCCTTAAGAAAGCCAGGCCCCAAAGGTCAAATGTAATTCCTTTTATAGGCACACAAGCAATGATAGATAGCTAAAGACCTTTTAGTCTATCTTGCTTGTCCTCTACAATTGTGCTATCTTGTGATACATTCTTCAACCTACCTAGAACCATGCAATCTCCTAGGGGAGATGAAATTCCAGATAAAAGCCCAGGACAAATTAGGTAAAGAAATTCGACCCATCTAGATGATTAAAACTAGTTCTGGAGATCACTCCAGCTCTGAATTCCTTGTGGTACCCATCTTTTGTAAGAGGTGATGTCCACTCCAGCCAGAAACAGGTCCAGCTATCGCTTCTTAGAATTGAGTGAATTGGAAACCTCAGATGATAGTCTGCTGCAGAGGGTCACTATTTCTCCAGGGTACAGGTCCAACCTGCTCAATCTTTACTCATAAGACAACATCTTCACCCCATGAATCAACCTAGTGAACTTTCTCTGAGCTGTCTCCAATGCAGGTACCGTATATTCCTTCTTAAATACGGAGACCAGGACTTTAGGTGTTGTCTTACCAATGCCCCCTGCGGTGGGAGCAAGACTTCCCTACTTTTGTAAATAAAAGCAAAATACTGCGGATGTTGGAAATCTGAACTGAAAACAGAAAATGCTGGAAAAAACTCAGCAGGTCTGACCCCATCCTCAGACAGAAACCAGAGTTAATGTTTCGAGTCCATATGACTTGAAAGGAAGACTCATACAGAGGAATGAAGTGGAGTGATTGAGACAAATCGCATTGATACATTTAAGGGGAAGCTAGATAAGTACATGAGAGAGAAAGGAATAGAAGGGTGCGCTGATAGGGCTGGAGTAAGAGGAATCAGAGAAAGCTCGAATCTTTTTCTTTATTCATTCATGGGATGTGGGCTTCGTTGGCTGGGCCAGCATTTATTGCCCATCCCTGGTTACCCTTGAGAAGGTGGTGGTGAGCTGCCTTCTTGAATCGCTGCAGTCCATGTGCTGTAGGTACACCCACAGTGCTGTTAGGAAGGGAGTTCCAGGATATTGACACAGCGACAGTGAAGGAACGGCGATTGACACAGCGACAGTGAAGGAACGGCGATATATTTCCAAGTCAGGATGGTGAGTGACTTGGAGGGGAACTTTCAGGTGATGGTGCTCCCATGTGTCTGCTGCCCTTGTCCTTCTAGATGTTAGTGGTCGTGGGTTTGGAAAATGCTGTTGAAGGAGTCTTGGTGAGTTGCTGCAGTGCATCTTGTAGACACTGCTGCTTCTGTGCGTCGGTGATGGAGGGAGTGAATGTTTGTGGATGTGGTGCCAGTCAAGCGCATAAACAGCAGCATGGACCAGTATGGCCAACTGGACTGCTTCCGCACTATACATTCTATATAATTTGAAGAAACAGGCGATTTGGCCCATTCACTTAGCCTGTATTGGTGCTTTTCTTCCACACAAGCAATAGTTCTAATCCCAGGTGCCCAGCCTTCTACCATATCTTTTTATTCCCTTTTATTTCCAACCAGCTATCTCACCTTTTCTTGAATGTTGACATGTTGTCTGCTTCAGTCACTAATTCTGGCTGGAACAGGGAGTCAAGTAGTAATGACTCCCTGGCTCCACCAGGTATTAACCACTAGCCCCCTCCCCCACCACCCCCCCTACCAACACCCCCCCACCCCACCCCCCCCAACCTCCATCCCCTAAATCAACTCCGAAAATATACATACAACGCAGATCCTACAAGGACCTTGGTGAGATTTGTGTAGGAAGAGTAGGCAATGAGTTAAAAACACTTAGTACGAAGATGTAATTGAGATGAACAATATGCATTCTAGTCGTTGTAGGGACAATTGAGGTTGGGAAATAAATGCGGACCTTGTCAGCAGCACCCACATCCCAAGAATGAATAAGAACTTAGTGACACAGCATTGAATGAAAGTAACAATTAGATTCATTATGATTGGAAACAACTTTAAATTCAACAGCTCACTTCTCATTTACAAACTCCACCTTGGAGACTGGCTTGTTTCTCCAGTCTGGATTTAACTGGTGGCTTAATTGTAATATTGATACAGACCTGAAGCCTTAGAAGTTTATAGCGCAGAAGAAACCTCTTCAGCCCATTATGCCTGTGCCAACACTGTACTAAAGAATCTCAAACTAATCCCACAGCCCAGCTCTCTCCTGTTAAGAGTATATCACCAAATTCTTATGCTCAATAAGCAGTAACAACAAAATAATGTGTTGGTTCTAAAGAACTTTAGGATCTCCTGAGGATAAAAAGGACAGTTTATAAATGTAATTTTTATTGCTTAATCTATTTACACCTTGTTAGCAAATTTCTTAGTGGACATTTCAAAAAGCCTAAATTGATCTTCATTGTGATGAAGCCCAGTCAGTGTTGCCAGTCTTCCAGTCTTGTGCTGTAGACTCCAGGGATTGAAGATTAATGCACTGAACTCTGCTGTGAGCAAATCCCAGGAGAAAAATCACAGGGACATTAACAAGAGCGTTTTACTTTAATCATCTTTTTTTGAACACTTCTGTTTAGTTAAAAATATTTGAAATTAGAAAAATGGCTGTTTGATCATATACGACTGTCAGAGGTCTTGCAATGAGACCTCCAGGAATATGTCCACTCAGCATAAGCAACTTTAAAGCCAGCTGGCACTCTCTGTGTAGGTTGCCTTAGGAATATAAGCACCATGAGGGAGGTACTGATGGAGTCCTGGTTCCTATACTACAGGATGAGGCAGTGATGACAGAAAATGAATGGAGTAGGTGGTTTTAAGATGTGAATTTAAATAGGAATGTTAGATTCCAAACAGTCCAAAAAGAGCTGGCTGAACCAATTGTTAGGCAATCGTCAGATATCTATAGTATTGCTTAGCTTTTTATGGCACAGCTGATGGTAAATGCTGAATTGTTCAAAGCACAAAGGGATACTTGAAACAACCACAACTTGTTTTGCAATTTGTATAAATTTCGAGATGCGTGCCTTGAATTCAGTCGTAATAAGACCATCAAGTCTTATAGGTTTTTACTAAACTAGATTAACCATTTATTAATAAGAGAAATGATTTTAAGCACATATATATGTTTACAAATTACTACTATAATAACTTCTAAATCCCCTAGTTAATTAGACTCCCAGTTACACTTTCCTTAAGGCAACAATAAGGCACATAGATTTTAAAAGACCCAGGCAAGGTGACACACATTACCCTGAATTAGTTGAATTCAAAGTGAGTTTTCTTAACTTCAGTTCTTTGAAAACAGCAGCTTGAGTTGTAGATGCTGAAGGCTTTTAACATTTGTTAGATCTTAAAAATGCCTGCCCTTACACACAGCATTCACTCCTTCATACATATTTTCCCCTTTGAATGCAAATTCCCATTGCTCACTATGTTTTTGGACTTTACCTTACTCGCATAGCACTAAGTTTTACCAGTAAGCTTTGGGGAAAATAAACACAGTTTATAAACTTCACCTGGCTAGATGATATATTTCACCTGTCCTTTGAAGACAAGCTAGTCTGGTTTATTTAAAAATGCAAATGTCCTTTTACACCTTATATTCTAAGCTTCCGCCATGTTTACCATGTTTACATCAAAGCCTTCAGGCCAGCTGCCTTTAATCCAATTAAGTCTCACACACACAGACACATATAGACACAGATATTACTATTTTACAATAAATTCCAATAATATTATTATATGGCTGAACTTATTCTCTCACTGAACAATTTCTCCTTTAACTTCTCTCACTTGCTCCAAATAAAAGATGTGGCTATGGGTACCACATGAGCCCCAGTTATGCCTGTCTCTTTATGGGGTATGTGGAGCATTCCTTGTTTCAGTCCTACTCAGGCCCCCTCCCACAACTCTTTTCTCGGTACTTCGATGACTGTTTCTGTGCTGCATCATGCTCTCGTCTGGACCTGGAAAAATGTATCAATTTTGCTTCCCATTTCCATCACTCCATCACCTTCATATGGTCCATCTCTGACACTTCTCATCCCTTCCTTGACCTCTCTGTCTCCATTTCTGGAGACAGGCTGTCCACCAATATTCACTACAAGCTAACCAACTCCCACAGCTACCCCGACAACAGCTGCTCACACCCTGCTTCCTGTGAAGACTCCATCCCATTCTCTCAGTTCCTTCACCTCCATCGCATCTGTTCTGATGATGCCACTTTCAAAAACAGTTCCTCTGATGTGTCTTCCCTCTTCCTTAACTGAGGTTTCCCACCTATTGCGGTTGACAGGGCCCTCGACCATGTCCGACCCATCTCCCATGCCTCTGCCTTCACACCTTCCTCTCCCTCCCACCTTCCTGTCCCTCCCAGAACCATAATAGGGTCCCCCTTGTCCTCACTTTTCACCCCACCAGCCTCCACTTTCAAAAGATCATCCTCCGCCATTTCCGCCAACTCCAGCATGATGCCACCACCAAACACATCTTCCCTTCACACCCCCTGTCGGCATTCCGTAGGGACCTTTCCCTCCGGGACACACTGGTCCATGAATCACCCCCAAAACCTCGTCTCTCTCCCATGGCACCTTCCCATGTAACTGCAGAAGGTGCAACACCTGTCCCTTCACCTCCTCTCTCCTCACCGTCCAAGGGCCCAAACACTCCTTTCAAGTGAAGCAATGCTTCAGTTGCACCTCCTTCAATTTAGTCTAATGCATCCGCTGTTCCCAATGCTGGATCCTCTACATTGGAGAGGCCAAACGCAGACTGGGTGACCTCTTTGCAGAACACCTTCGGTCTGTCCACAAGCATTACCCAGACCTCCCTGTCGCTTGCCATTTCAACACTCCACCCTGCTCTCATGCCCACATGTCCGTTCTTGGCCTGCTGCAATGTTCCAGTGAAGCCCAACATAAACTGGAGGAACAGCACCTCATCTTCCGATTAAGCACTTTACAGCCTTCCAGACTTAACATTGAGTTTAACAACTTCAGATCATGAACTGTCTCCTCCACCCTAATCTCCTTTATATCCCCTTTTTTCAATATTCATTCTCATTTCTTAATTCTTATTTTTTCATCTTTTAATTTTTATTTTTTATCCACTTATTTTTATTTTTATTTAAATTCATTTTTATTCATTGTTTTATCCTATTCCCCACCACCATCCCCTCCCCCCACCCCACCCCCCAGTAGGACCATCTGTCACTTGTTCATGTTGTTCTTTCCAGAGTGCTTACTCTTGTCCTACTATTATCACCTTCAGCTCTCCGGCCCTAATGCCACCACTAACACCTCCTTTAGCCAGTATCACTATCATTAACACATCTTTGTCCTTTTGTCCATGACATCTCTAGCAATCTCTCCTTTGCCTCCGCCAATCTCTGGCCTTCTGTCCAGTTTCACCTGCTCCACCTCCCCCCCAACCCCTTAAACAGTACAAATTTCATTACATTTTACTTCTCTTTAGCTCTGAAGAAGAGTCATACGGACTCAATATGTTAACTCCGTTTTTTTTTTCTCCACAGATGCTGTTAGACCTGCTGAATTTTTCCAGCACATTCTGTTTTTGTTTCAGATTTCCAGCATCCACAGTATTTTGCTTTTAACATTATTATATCTTCCTGACAAGCTAAATAGTATTCAGCCCAACTGGTCCACGCTTGTGTTAAAGCTCCACATTAGCCTCCTTCCACCCTATTTCATCGAACTCCATCGACAGCTGCTTCTATTCCTTCCCTTAAGTGTATCTATGATGTTCACCTCAACTGTACCTTGTGGTACAAAGTTCCTCACTTTAACTATCCCCTCGAAGTTTCGCCTGAATGCTCGATCAGATTTATTAATGACAGTCTTATATTTATGGTCTCTTGTCTTAGTCCCATCCCCAAGTGGACACATCTTCTCTGCATCTATCCTATCAAACTCTTTCATGGTCTTAACGATCTCTATCAAGTCACCCCTCTGTTTTCTCTTTTCTAGAGAAAGGAACCCCAGCCTGTTCAATCTTTCCTGATATAACTTCTCAGTTCTGGTTTCATTCTAGTAAATCTTTTTTGCACTTTCTCCAGTGCCTCCATGTCCTTCTTATAACATGGAGACCAGAACTGTTTCCCAGTACTCCAAGTGTGATCCAACCAAGGTTCTATACGAGTTTAAGCTCTAACAAACGAAAGTAGAACAGAACGTCAAATTAAAAACTTTGCCTGGAATTGCCGATGAAAGGTCTTGTTACCGACAATCAACGAAGCGTGTACACAGTGTTTAAAGCAGACTACATTGTTTCAAGAACTGGGTCATTTGCCAAGGCCTCCAAAGTCAAGGTCAGCCTATGAGAAGCAGAAACAGAGAATGAGAATTACACAAGATAATCATCTTTTCCACACAGCTCACAGCAACAACTCTAACTAAATAAGCAAATCAAACCCAACCAATAATTGCTCTGCTTCCTGATATCTGATTCCTTTTTCCTTAAAAACACCCTTTAATCCCAGTGACTGTCCCGATTGTGAACAAACAAACCTACGTGAAAACGATAAATGGGCTAGTGTTTCCGAATAGTTCTTACTGTTTGTAAAAGGAGGAAAGAAACTTGCACAGGATGTCCCCATTGTCCAAACATTAATGATTTTCTATTAGCATACAGCATATAAATACCTGAAGGGAGAATGATTTGCAGAGCTATGAAGAGCAATGGAGGATAGTGGGATTAATTGGTTAGAGATAAAAATCTAGAGATAGAGATAGTTCTGTCGAAGGGTCATGAGGACTCGAAACGTCAACTCTTTTCTTCTCCGCCGATGCTGCCAGACCTGCTGAGTTTTTCCATGTAATTCTGTTTTTGTTTTTAATTGGATAGATCTAGGCACATTGGGCTGAATGGCCTTCTTCTGAGTTATATCATTCTATGATATAAAGAATAATAATGGACAGGGAGAAACAAAAGCATTAGAAATGCATCTGAAAGAGGCATGTCCAAAGAATAGGGGATGTTTGGATGTGGTCTTGTGGTGCAATGGTAGGGCCCCTACTTCTAGGCCATCCCAGGACTTGGCCATAGAAGGTGTGTTCATAACGTGGCCAAACAGGTTGATTATCAGTCTGTAAATCCTTCCAATATGCATGGTGGCAGGTGGTAAGAAAGGGAGAGTTTCCTGGTCAGCCATACTGCAGAAGGCAACAGCAAACCACTGCAGTACTTTGCCAAGTATAATCATGGACCAATCCAATGGAAGCCTGTGGTTGCCATTGCCCTCTTACCTGGAGGATGGGGTGTTTGGTATCAATAACAGGATAATAATCTCATTTTTAAAAAGATAGACTTGTCTTATATAGCACCTCATGATGTCTCGAAGTGTTTTGCAGCCATCAACATCAAGCTCCCACAAACAGCAATGCGGTAATGATCAGATAATCAATTTTGCAACGTTGACTGAGGGATAAATATTGGCCAGGGAATTCCCCTGCTCTTTGTTGTGAAGCTATTAATGTATATAACGTTGTTGGAAATTTTATTTTTAAATAGAGGGTTAGTCCGTGGGTGTGTCTTCATTGGATTAAAGCCAGCTGGTCTGGGTACTTTGATGTGTACTAGTTCTGAGATAGAAGAGAAGTAGAGTGCATTTTCATTTTGTTGGCTAAAACATTCAAGAAGGGAAATGAAATCTGGACAAAGCAATGTTTATATTACTAATAAAATTGGCACTATGAAAGGGGTTTTATTGTTAGGAGAGGTGGAGTTCAAAAGGGCGGCTGATACGAGAATTTACATTCGATGTGCTGGGTATAACCGAAAGTAGTTGTGTGTGCAGGGCAGAGGCAATGTAAGATCAAAGCCTGTAAGCTTGCTACCGTGTCTACAAAGTGAAAGGAACCTCATTTTGAATTTGTAAGGTGAAAATGCTTTGCCTGGTATCTGCTTAAAGTCTATGGGTTGCTGTTGCCTTAAAGGAGATCAGTTTAGGAATTTGTTAAAAGTTATGAAAATAGTAATTTGTAGCCATGTGTATATGTCTAATTTGTGTAAATTAATAAATGTCTCATGTAATTTTATGTAAAAACCTCTAGAGAACTGGTGATCTGATTCCTGAATTTAGAGCTGCATCTCAAACATACCACTTAAAAATATAGGTTATGGCAGTTGTTTAAAGCTTCCCTCTGGGATTTTAAGTAACTCAGCTTTACCAACTGTTGTGTCATAACATATTCAAAATTTTGCCATAGGATTTTTTTTACATCCTCCTGGAAGAGCAGGCAAAGCCCTCTCATCTGAAAGGTAGCATCTTCAACAGAGCAACACTACTTCAGCTGGATTGTCAGCCTAGATTTTCTTCACAACCTTCTGAATCAGAGGAAAGGTGATACCAACTGAGCCTTGGCTGACACATCATAAGGACCAGGTAACACTGTAAACCGTAATCACAAGACTCGAGCAGATTTGTAATTGCAGCTTCAAAATACCTGCCTTTTTGTAAAATCAACTTTTTATTCTTTCATAGGATGTGTCCATCACTGACGTCCTCTGTTGCCCACCCATAATTGCCCTGAAACTGAATAGCTTGCTAGGCCATTTCAGAGGACAGTTAAGAGTCAACCACATTGCTGTGGGTCTGGAGTTACATGTAAGCCAAACCAGGTAAGGACAGCAGATTTCCTGCCCTAAAGGACATTAGTGAACCAAATGGGTTTTTATAACATTTGATGATAATTTCAGGGTCATTACTGAAACTGGCTTTCACTGAACTAAATTTAAATCACTGATCATAGATACATGGTTAGGGAAAATGTGCTATTCCAAGCAGTCCAGTGTTCCTTGCAGCATGTGCTAGGGAAGATGCTGGTGGCCAATTTGGATATCTAAGGCATTATGTCTGCAATGAAGGACCATCAATGCGACCACAATCGAACACTTGGAAATGAAAGTCAGGGTTTATTAAAATCCATTGTACAAAATAAATAATAGTAATGGACTGAATTTTCTTTGCCTCCCATATTAACTTTTTCAATTCCCTCCTGTACTTTCCACAATCTTCCTGGTTATTAATTGACTCTTGTTCCTGACATTTGTCATAAGCCTCCTTTTTATTTTAAGTTTTATTTCCTTGGTCATCAAGATTACATTAACTTTGGATGCTCTCGCTTTTCCTTTCAAAGGAATGTGCCTAGTTTGAACTATCTCATCCTTGAACACCCTCCATTGCTGCTTTACCCTTTCCCAATCTACAATAATATATTCCTTTTTAATTTGCAGTTTGAGACTATTCCTTCTGAGAAGATTACCGTCTTGAGATATTTGCTGACTTTTCGTTACTCTCAACTATTAAAATTTTGAAAGACATGTTGATGCATGGTTGTCCTGTGTTGGAATCCAAAATCTAGAATGCTTTGGCAAGCAATTGTAATTTTTTTCAACTGGCTCCCTCTAATCTGGAGCCAGAAATGTAAAAGCCTTTTTCAAATCTGAAAACATCATCCAACCAATAGCAATTAAACAAGTTCACTTTTGGCTTACTACTTACAATTGGGCAGTCTGGCCTATAAGGGGGAGAGCATCCTAAACACAGGCCTACCTTATAACAATGAAACAGCAGCAGTGAGCCAATGACTTGGTGGTAGCTTTCGCACCTCTGAGTCAGCAGATAAAGGGTTTAAACCCTGTTCCAGATAAGCTTTCCAAATGACGACTGGAGCTATAGCTCTGAATTCTGACTTGATGCCTAGAAGGCTACTGACATCTGATGGGTATGGGTGCCACCCTCCACCCTCCCCAACCCAATTGTATAGGGTGGGAGCGCATAAAAACCTCCCATCTTTTAACATTAACAGCTGGTATAAAGATTACCATGTTGCAGCCTATCTGTAATCACTCTGAATCCTTCCACAACTTCACACTAACCCCCCCAAGGTGAAGGGCGTGAAGATACGACTATAAAATTGCACATCAGTCAAGTGTCGCCACTTGAGAGCTGTTACATTTTTGGTAGCACTTTTAAAGATTCCAGCTCCATTCAGCTTTCAAAATGCATAGTCTCCCTTCAATGACTCATTGGGTAAATGCCATGGTCTAAGTGTGGCATGGAACCATATTGATCCAGATTTGATCCCTGGTCTATGCTGAGGAGCCAGGGCAAAGGTAGAAGTGTTAACAATGGGAAGAAAAGCACCTAGCATTCATTACATGCTCGCCAATGACTCCTCTTGGAGAGTGCACAAATGGGGTCATTAGGTGATAGCAGGATTGGGCTGTGCTGTTCACGCCCTCCACCACCACTCTTCCCCAGGTAACAACTCACTGACATTTAGTTTAAATGTTAGTGTTCCTACTTAAGAAGTGTGTTTTCATAAAAGCAAAAAACGTGGACAAAGGAGCTGAGGTGAGAGTGACTGCCCTTGATATCAAGGCTGCATTTGACCAAGTGTGGCATCAAGGAGCCCTAGCAAAACTGGAGTTGATGGGAATCAGGGGAGAAACGCTCTGTTGGTTGGTGTCATACCTAGCACAAAGGAAGTTGGTTGTGGCTGTTGGAAGTTAGTCTTCTCAGCTCTAAGACATTGCTACAGGGGTTCCACAGGGTAGTGTCCTCAGCTTAACCATCTTCAGCTGCTTCATCAATGACCTTCCTTCCATCATAAGGTCAGAAGTGGGGTTGTTCACTGATGATTGCATGATGTTCAGCATCATTCGTGACTCCTCAGATACTGAAGCAGTCCATGTACAAATGCAGCAAGACCTGGACAACATCCAAATGCAAGTAACATTTACGCCACACAAGTGCCAGGCACAGAGCATCTCCAACAAGAGAGAATCTAACCATGGCCCCTTGACATTCAATGGCATTACCATCACCAAATCCTCACTATCAATATCCTGGGGGTTACCATTGACCAGAAACTGAAATGGACTAGCCATGTAAATACTGTGGCCACAAGAACAGGTCAAAGGCTAGGAATCCTGTGACGAGCAATTCACCTCCTGACTCCCCAAAGCATGTCCACCATCTACAAGGCACTAACCAAGAGCGTAATGGAATACTCCCCACACGCCTATTTGAGTACAGATCCAACAACACTCAATGAGCACCATACTATCCAGAATAAAGCAGTCTGCTTGATTGGCACCACATCCACCCCCTTCACCACTGACACACAGCAGCAGCAGTGTGTACCATCTACAAGATGCAGTGCAGGAATTCACCAAGGATCCTTAGCACCTTCCAAACCTATGACCACTTCCATCTAGAAGGACAAGGGCAGCTTTCGCATGGGAACACCACCACCTGGAAGTTCCTCACCATCCTGACTTGGAAATATATCGCCATTCCTTCACTGTCCCTGGGTCAAAATCCTGGAACTCCCTCCCTAACAGCACTGTGGTTGTACCTACACTACGTGGACTGTAGTGGTTCAAGAAGGCAGTTCAGCAGCACCTTCTCAAGGGCAACTAGGGATGGGCAATAAGTGCTGGCCCAGCCAGCGAAGCCCACATCCCATGGATGAAAAAAAATGTCACAATGCTTGTTCCTATTGCCAGTCAAGCTGGTTATTTTGACATATAGAATCAATGTAACCATATCTTGACTAGAAGGCTCAACAGTCTTTAAATAAACCAACAGCATAAGCCCTAACTCAATTCTGAGCATTTCGCTACTTGGCAGACGTACATGTGTAGTACTGCTTGGAAATAGAAACCTTTAAACACTGTTGTTGGGTATTCCAATACCTTTATTGGCCAGTTTGGCTGTCACAATAGCTCTACATATTTGATTAATCTGCTGTGTATTTTCTGTCATGACATTCTGGTAATTCCCCTTTCCCCCACCCCACCATCATATAAGGCCCTAAACATTATTCCCTTCATAAAACCCACAATAGAACCTTTAGCTGTTGCAAGACTCCTAACAAGTACAGGTGGACTACACTGATGCAGAACTGTCCATAAATGATGGCCCATTCCCCTATCTAGTCTTCCAATGATCTCACCTGGATGATGACCGATATTAGCACCATCAACCCCACCCTCCAACCAGTTTTCTAATAATCACTCATTAGCAATGGTCCCTCCCTCTTCATTATTCACCCAGTTTCAATGTTGTCACCAAAAGCTACTAATGCATTTAGGTATCTTGTCATTACCCAGTGGTTAACCACCAACTCCTAACCCACACAACATCCTGACTTGGAAATATATCACCATTCCTTCACTATCGTTGGGTTAAAATCCTGGTACTCCCTCCCTAATAGCACTTCAGATGTGCCTAGCCAGCAATGCCCACCTTCCATAAATGAATTTAAAAAACCCACCCACCATGCCTATTCTTCACAGGTAACTCTAGACAGTGAGCATTGGTAAATTTTCAGCCACCACACTTGAGCCTTATTCTGCCCACATATATTTCAGGAGTCACTGGATCCTGGGTTGATTATTCTTTCATCCCAGCAGGTGGACATAGAAGATCCATGGCATATTTCAAAGAAAAGCAGGTAAATTCTGCCCTGTGCAATGGCAAATATTTAACCATCAATCAACTTCACTGAAAGAGATTTTCTGGTCATTATCATCTTGCTGTTTGTGGAAGCTTGCTGCATGTAAATTGGCTGCCACTTTCTACAGCAGTTGGCTACATTTCATTGGCTGCAAAGCACCTGAGACTTCCGGCAGTCATGAAAAGCACAACATAAATATATCTCTTCAGAAACCTTGCCTGACCAATTTACAAACCTTGCCTGACCAAAGCTACATTGACTGAAACTATGTAACACAGCAAAATCAAATGATCAAGACTAAAACCTCCTGAAGTGAGGATAGGTGCTGAGAAAAATCATTCATTATCTGTTTCCAAAATCCTTCCCTTAAGCCCTTGTACTACACATTATTTCCCAAGTGAGAAGAATCTATGCTTAGAACTCTGTACTTGTCAGACAATTCGAGGGAGTTCCAGAATTACTGAATCTTCCCCTTTTGTGAGAATATACTCTCAGCAGACAACTAATATTTTAAATCCCTTTCCTCCAACACTACTACTCTTCAAGGGAGGTATTGTTAAAAGCGTAAAGAATATTGATGGGAGTTCCACCGAAATTATGAAATAAGAGCAGAACATGTCGAAACACTCGTCAGACAAAACCTGGGTGAAAGGGTTTGACTTGAACCTTTAAACCTACTGCCCTCTCTCCACAGATGCAGCCTGACCTGCTGAGTTTTCCAGTAGTTTCTGTTTCAATTTCAAATTTCCAACATCTGTAGGTCTGAGGGATAAAAAATGGGACCTTTGCAGCTGAGCCCAATCCTATCATCAAATTGCATCTACAAAGCAAAACTTTGTATATAGCCTTTTGTACATAGCCTTTTCCACCACTTTACAACCAATTAATTACTTCTGAAGCACAGTTATTGCTGCCAATTTGCACACAGCAACATTTCAACAATTGCAAATTAATGAATGATATCAGGTATAGGTTGAGAAGGAATGTGGCCAGGACAACTCCCAGCTCCTTTCCAAAGTGTCATGGGATCGTATAGACAGACAATACCTCAGTTTAATATCTCACATGAAAGGTGGCACTTCCAACATTGCAGCATTCCTTGTCTATCTATTGCATTGAAGTGGCAGCCTAATTATATGCCAAGGTCTATAGTAGGGCTGGAATGCAAAACCTTCTGACCTTCAGAGGCAAAAGTTCTACCAACTGAACCAAGCTGATAACTTTGCTATGAAGGTCACTGGAAAACAATTTTGTGTAATTAATACAAATATTGCTGTAAAACAAAATTAAAGATGTTAATGCTATTTGCATAAAGTACCATCTGAAACCAGTCATTCAGCATTGGGCTAAACTGGTCAAAGGGCAAACTGTTTTATTTCTGACATGCCTAGCTTTTAGCAGGAGTTTCAACTCATCCAAGATGGCCAACTATAAGCAGGGTGTGAAGAATGTTCAGGTTGACTCTCTTTAATTGCATTGCCTTTAGGAAAAGCACAGGCATCCTTTGCCTCCAGAGCCAACCAGCTGCATTGAGCAGTGAATGTGAAGTCACAGGTATGAACTTCCTTCCAATATTTAGAGTAACCTAAGCTCCCACCAGATTCCAGAAGGAGTATAATTTAATTGAATTCCAAGCTCCTATCTGGAAGACGCAGCACTCTAATGAGCAGTTTTGGATAATATGAGATCTTAAATACAGAGAAAATTTCACATCCTCTTTTGACAATTATTTTTGATGTTCTAATTTCTTTTTGGGGGGCAAGTGGTGGCAGAGGGAGGGAAAAAAGATTCATAGGGAAGGCTCTTCCGAGTGGGTTAATGCATTACCTAGAATGATATCAAGCAATGCAGATTCGTGCAGCACTTAGCAGTCACAATACTGGAGTAGCACCCGGATTAGCTGAGAGAAAATACCATGAAAGTTGTCGAATTGTCATAAAAACTCAACAACTTAACCTACGTCCTCCAGGGAAAGCAGCCAATCACTTCTACCCATTTGGATCTACGTGAATATTAGAAATAAAGCAGCTTGCTCTATGACCAGTTCACATTATCAAGTTGATTCTTAATACCCTCTTACACGGTCCAGAAATCCACCCAGTTATAAAAACAAATCGCCAGAAGGCAGCCCACCACATTCTCAAGACAACTAAGGATGGGCAATAAATGCAGCCTTGCCTATGTCACTTACATCTGAGAGCCAATGTAAATCTCAGCTGGGCAGTGAAAGGTGCACTACAATTGATCATTCCTGGGAAGGGCGGAAAATAAACAAGTCAAGTTCCTCGGTCCTTATCACTATCCAATAATCTGTACTGAAAAGTGAATGTGGACATGCACATACTCCAGAACAGAATAGTACCACTACCAAGCTACAAGTACAATTTGGTACTTTATGGTTTATGCTCACAGGACGAATAACAATTCGAGTCATCGGCGCCTGTTAGAAAGGAGAAAAAAATTGGAAGATAAAAGCAGGGTGCCATAGAATGAAAGAATGCAGGCTCGAATCAATCATTTCTGCACAGATGGTTTCCTTATCGGACATCGCACTGCAGGTAAACGTGGAACAGGGACCAGAGGGTCTCCAAATGCCGAGAAGCTTGGTTGTTGGCAGCAGTGCAAAAAATTGTAAGCTTCTGTTTGTTTCCACCAATCTGTTCATTACATAACAACTCAGACCCACTAAAACCAAACATGAATAGACACCCTTTGATTCTGGAGACAGTTGGAAAATTGCAAAATGAAAGGACGTCACACACTGTACACAGTAAATCAAAATTATCAATCCATTAATATTCCAGGACAATTTTATTTCTGACTTCTTAATGTACATTTTTATAGGCCATATTAAAAAGGCTGCTACATAACATGTGAATGCGTCTGCAACCTGATTTCATAGAGTATGCATGCCGTTATACACAAATGAGAGGTAGAAACACTGTATTAAAGACCTAATAGTACAAATATTTTATAAATAAAAACAGTCTTCGGAATTAATGGAATTGCTTACAGATAAATAAAAGTACACATTAGATCTTTCCATAAAATAAAGCGAGGGAGAAAATAAAACAGTTTTGATGAGCCTCATGAACAAGCCAAATTCATTGCTACATGGGAAATATTTCCAATACACTGCCTCTGGGACATTAAACATGATTGTTATGAAGGGTTTAGTTCAATATTCAAGTATTCAAGCAGCTGAGTAACAAAACAAAAATAAAATGATAAAACAAAAATGCTCAAGGGTGGAAAAAGTGATTTACCAACTCTGGAAGATTGCCCAGAGAATCCAGGGATGGGGACAAGCATGGTCATAAATGCCATTTGTGATCTGCTCTGCTGGACCTCAAACTTCATTGTACAAACTGACTAGGCGTTGAATTTAGTTTTTTTTAAAAATAAAGGACAAAAACTGACAGGGTGGGATGAAGAAGTAGAAAAGAACGTAACTGCTGATTCTTAACACAAGTGCAGCAACACAGCTTTCTTTAAATGTTTATTTCTCTCCAAGTTACCACCTGCAATTTATATTTAATTTTAAAATTACAAAAATAAGATTTCAAATCAAATACTTTTTCAAACTTAAGTTAGTGTCAGCTTAGTTGCAATCCTCCAACAGACAGGATGCCCATCGCTGAATCTGAACCGTTCAATCTGATCTCACACAGTATAAAAATGGACAATTGTGCTTCTTTACTAGGTTCACCTAGATATACATAAGTGTGTAATATTTATATATAATACACAGACAGGATTGGAAATGAACCTTAGATTCTTTAGTTTATACGCCAGTGACAAAATTGCCCTCCAGAAGCAAAACTTGGGCTTCAAAACAGTCCAAACATTTTTGTAATCTGGTTCCCAGAGCCCTGATAGTTTGTTTTTTCCACCCCTGAAAATAATAAATGTTACATTAGTCTGCACAACAGGTTCTCAATCTACAGGAAAGATGCTTTATTTCCATAATACTGTCTGAACAAACAGCATCGTTAGCAATATTATCAGGCCAGTGGCACAGTCACACTTATCACATGCACAACATAAAGCCAGCCCAAAAATATTGTTTAAAAGTCAGCAATCACTGGCAAAAAGAGAAAAAAAATACTAGTTTCATTATATACAGACAGTTGCTCTATATGAACTACTCAAGTATTTAATAAGTAAAAAAATGGAAAGGCTTGTAATTAATACAGGCTTTTTTTGCAGTCTTTTTAGTTAAAGTGTCAAGCACTCTGTGCTTCTTGCTCCAAAACACACTTTAAAATGTCTTTTGCTGAATGCATTGGAGCTTAACCGACTCGGACAGTTTTCTTTTTCCTATTTCTTCAATGCAGCTTTCAGGCTGTGCCGTTTTACAAGGAGTTCTGCATAACATTACTGTTATCAAAGATGTTCAAAGAATTGTAATAGTGCAATCAGAAGTGGTTGTCTGTTGGAGAAAAGTCTTTGTGGTTTCAACAGCTCCTGTATCAGGAGCTTAAAAAAAAGAGACAATCCCCTCTCTCTGTCCATCCAAAGTGATGCCCTGTTTCCCTTCTGGTTTACAAGATCATTGAGGTGAGCTGTCGACATCCCCTCTTGCCTTGTTGTCAACTTCCTATCCACATAAAGTGCTTAACTCCTCCTTGATGATCAGTTTCTGTGGGTTGATATGTATGTGATGTAGCAGAAGATATAAGGCAATGTAGGCCTTTGACTGGGTGTACAAGGATCCTGGTAAAACTTAAAACCGCCATGAACAACTGTGGCTCATTTATCACACCGTTAGTGTCCTGAAAAAAACTTAAACGTTTTACTTGGAGAAAGACAACTTGTCAATTTGTCACCACTGTGCGGTACTGTATATACACAACAAATCAATCGGATGGAGCACAAAGTTCCTTGCAACCCATTTTTTTCTGAATGTAGGTTTCTAAGCATCCAATGAGTTGTGTGACAAAAATAGAAGATAGACTTCAGTCTTGCTCTCATGCTTGTGTTAACACACTCCAGTGATAAGCGGCTTTGGAAGCCAAAAGTAGTGACTCTGCCCCACACTTTACCTCTTTGAGGTAAATTGAAATGAAAGAAAATGCTACATCGTTGAGAGGATTTTCCAGGAGTATTAATCTATATTTATACATAAATGTCCTTTCTTTTGAAACAAGAACCTCCTCTTTGGTAACTCTTCAAAAAAATATCAAACGTTCCTCACTTTGTGGGTTGACGTAGGTGGTGAAAAAAAAATAACCCCAGTGTGAACAGTTTTCCCAAAATAAGGAGAGAAAACAAATAAAAACAAAAAGAAGGAAAAAGGCAACTCCAAGACTCAAGGACTTGATCCAGGAAAGGTGGTGGTCCCTGCTCTGCTGCAAGTGGTCCATTTCAGAAGGCTAGTTTTCGTACAGAGCCACCGTACCATGACACAGTGCAGAGAGTCTGCGTTCAATGCTGGTCTTGTCTGCAAAACAAGTAAAAGTGTGTATTGACTTTGTCAGCTAGTCCCCATGAAGCTCCACACCATGCACAACTAACCTTAATTTTTCACAACATGATCAATGGCACTGTTCACTCATTTATCATGTGCATTCACCTAGCTGGGCTTTGATGGTTTCCCCATCAGCCCCCAAATAGCAAAATGCGGCAACCAAAGATAAAAATCAGGTAGTTCCTTTCCATCAATAATATTACTAGGCAATACTAAAGAGGGG
Organism: Carcharodon carcharias; assembly: GCF_017639515.1. Classification (NCBI taxonomy): domain Eukaryota; kingdom Metazoa; phylum Chordata; class Chondrichthyes; order Lamniformes; family Lamnidae; genus Carcharodon; species Carcharodon carcharias. The sequence continues at coordinate 150,786,297 of NC_054476.1, read as the reverse complement.
GAAGGAGGCATCAAATGCCAGCTTGGTTGAGCAGGAAGTTCATACTCTTTTTTATTTAAAACAATTAAACAGATATTTTAAAAATATACAATTTCACTCTCTAACTGATGTGGGTGTCCTCCGAACAAAAATACTCCCTCCGGGACTTCATTGCCCCCATTAATCAACAAATCAACCCAACTGCTCAGTTGGGTCAGGGACTCAAATGACAAACTGTACTAAACATCAAGTTAACAGCATTTGTCACTAAATTAAGTGGAAATTCAAATATTCACCTCCAATGCATCCACCATTCTTTAGGCAACAAGAAAAGGCAACTGTTTGCATCCCACTTAAAAGTTTTTTAAAGAATTATCATTGTCTTTGCACTACAAAAGTGAAATTCCCAAACTCCATACCGTTCATTTTCCATTTCTCCCTTGCAAAACCTCTTGGGGAGATGACGGAAAATGTGGCCAAATAGATAGGTATTGAAGATACATCTAAAGGTGGGACTGAGATGTAGAAAGAGGCCGGGGGAAGAGGCAGTTCCAGGGAGTAAGGTTGAAAACATTGGTGGAGCAGCTGTGGGTGTGGAAGCCCAGGAAACCAGTGTTGGAGGACTGCAGTTCACTGTCTAGAATGTAGGGTTGAGGAGGTGGCAGAGGTAGGATGCCATGAAGCTATGGAGGGATATGCAAATAAGGATGCTCACGTTGAATTGCCACAAGGGAGAACCATTACATCACTCCACAAAACTGAGTGCTGAGGTCAATCAGTCATAATATCTGTATTGCCACCCTGGCTGAGATCAGATAACTCAGCATAATTTGGGGATCAACCCTGCGATCTTCCTAGATTGCACGCTTCAACTTTCATTTCCTGGCCTGCTTAGTCAATGAGGCCCTTAATTAGCTTTCTAAAAAGAAGCTTTCATTTAAAGAAAATACTGTAAATATACAGTATGGTACACAGATGGAACCTAGGCCAACATTTTGGGTGCACCCAGTATTTGCATTTCTCAGAACTGGGTTTCTTGTTCTTCATTCCACTGGCTATGTTCTTTTTACTCTTACATTTGTGGATATTGTCAATATCAGCAGGATCTTGCAGAGTCTTCGTCAAGCCTTCCAGCAATAATGCTGCTTTGTGGTACCGGTATGTGATATCCTCTGTTTGCTGGAACATTTCATCGAGTGCAGCTGACTGCACCTGGAGTTACAACAAAGACATTAGCACAAACTCATTGGCAACTCAATGTTCAACATACCATGCAACATCTAGGGGACATTTTCCCTAATTCAATTAAATGTTGCTGCTAACTTTACAGTGCTTTATGAAATATTATATACAAAACTGCTAAGTACCCAGTGATTAATCAAACATTTTTAATTGCTGACCTGAAAAATGATTTACTCTCCTTTTATATCACCTTTAACCAGTCCAAACAAGATGACAGATAAATAATCTGATCTCAAGCGTGTGGCAATGGCCCACTGAGACATGAAAAGCAGTTCACTCCCTTCCTAATTCCTTCCCCACCCTATATAGAGGCACTTGTGCTCTGGTTTTGTCCTTCTCCCATTACTGTACAAGATCATTAGCACAATGTGTGGCAAATTTCTGGCTCAGGGTGGTTTTGTCTGGGACTGTACCTCTCGGCTCTCCTTACTCTAGCAGCACAACTATTCATCCAGCACCTCAAAATCTGGTAATAACTACATGCCAATGAACGTACTGTCCAATGGGAATCAATACCAGTAAGACAGCAATGTGAATGTCCGGATGATCACCACTCCAAGCAAATCCTCTAATTTTCAAGCAAGAAAATCTGAAACTCAGTGAAGGACTGAAATTTAAAGTTGCCCTTTTATTATTTTCTTTTCATCTCCACTGGGTGGAATGGACAGATTATAAGCTCTGTCACAATAGTCGTCCTGTATGGGATCACTAAATACAAAGTATACATCACTGGATAATTACCACCATGGAAGTTGGCCAGTGATGCAAAATCTATATTGAAAATCTTACACTTGCATTCATTTCCTGTTGTCAACTTCTCCCTTACTAAATACCTATGGCGACATTTATAACGCAAACTAATTTTGTAAACTGGTCATGCTGTAATTAAATCGACCTGTCAGTGTTTTCTCTCCAAGCACTGGAGAATTATATTCCATATTATACTTCCCAAACTGCTTTTTCATTTAATTATAAATGAAAATATCAAAAAAGAGACTTTTTTTTATTCGTTCATGGGATGTGGGCAGCACTGATGAGGCCAGCATTTATTGCCCATCCCTAGTTGCCCTAGTTCAGAGGGCATTTAAGAGTAACCACATTACTGTGGGTCTGGAGTCATATGTAGGCCAGACCAGGTAAGGACGGCAGATTTCCTTCCCTAAAGGACATTAGTGAACAATCGGCAATGGTTTCATGGTCATCATTAGACTTTTAATTCTAGATTTTTATTGAATTCACATTCTACCATCTGCCATGGCGGATTACCCTTGGTCTCTGGATTACTAATCCAGTGACAATACCACTATGTCATCACCTCCCCATTTTCTTTTTTTACAAAAATTAAGAAAGATACACAACTTAAAAATGGGGCCTGAATTCTCTTCCTTCAACCTTGCTTTACCTGAAGACTATATATTGACTCTGTGGGCAATGCCACGAGATATCAGCTGATCACCATTACCATTCCGCTGATACGTCATTACAAAAATTAAATTAGGCTTTCTTTCGTCAAAATACCTCTCGAAAACCTAAAGACATGTGGTAGTAGTTACCATTTCCACGGCATAGCTGTAGATCAGTTTCTCTGCAGTAACACTGTTGATTTCATCCACAAATCTCTGCTTATCGGAGAAGAAACGATTCAGTTTGTCAGTTAGTTTCTTGCAAAACGAGATGCAACACTTGTAGCGATCATTCAAATTTTTAACGACTGCAAAAGAGAAGTCAGGAGAATTACTGTCCAGTACCTGCATGTCCTAGTCTGAATTACAAACTAATTTTTTATTTTAAAACGGCACAAAAGGCTGAACTAGACTCGAGCTAAGCTGCGAGGCAATGAGCAGAGTCTTGTCTTTGTCAGATGGGCTGGGCAGGGGCGGGTGGTGGGGGTCACGAAGCCAACTGCCGCCCACAATCGGGGCCGGAAGGTGATTTTGGCCCGCCAAGCATGAAACGAGAGCAGCAGTGCTCAGCGCTGCCTGTGAGGGCAGGGGGAGGAGGGCGAGTGTGAACTTCGCGTGTGCCTCAGGGAGATAAAGAGTTTAAAAAAAAAATGAAAAATGCTATAAAACATGTTCCCCTCATGTGACTCTGTCACATGAGCAGGGACGTGTTAGTAATTAAATTTTTAATTTTTAATTTTATTTTTATTTGCTTTAGGGAACCTCATTCAGCCCATGGAATTGCCTGCAACTGTAAGGTTAGACGTGCAGCAAAAGATTTCTATTTAATTGCTCCTTTAATGGCCTTAACAGGCCTTTTAATCGTTGGCAGTTGCACTGCCGACTCCAGCGCACGCCTGCCGAATGAAATATTGCGCGACTGCATGTTGACGCCGGAACGCTCACCCAACGTCACGTGTCATTTCACGCTCAAGCAAGTTGGGCACGCACCGGTCTGCCAAACTAAAAATTTTACCCAATGGCAGCCAACGTATGTAACCTGCCCCGGTTTAAAGTTCACCTGAGAACCAATCTCTTAGAAATTTGACTACAAGAAACCTCACAGCCTGTTGAGAATTCTTCGCCTTACAAGCTGCTCACTTCAACTTTAAAGCATCAAAACCATCCAAGAAACCACAAGCCTGCCATGTGAGAGACCAGGAAACATAATTCAGAGACTGGGATAATTTCTCCTAGATGGTAGAGGTCGCAAGTTTGGAAGGTGCTGTTGAAGGAGACTTGGCAAGTTGCTGCAGTGCATCTTGTGGATGGCATAACGCATTGCCACTGTGCGGAGGGAGTGGATAACAGCAAAATACTGCGGATGCTGGAAATCTGAAACAAGAACTGAAAATGCTGGAAAAACTCAGCAAGTCTAACAACATCTGTGGAGAAAAAACACAGATTAACATTTTGAGTCCTTATGACTCTTCTTCAGAGCTAAAAAGTAAAATGTAATGAAATTTGTACTGTTTAAGGGGTGGGGGGGGAGGTGGAGCAGGTGAAACTGGACAGAAGGCCAGAGATAGGTGGAGGCCAGCAGAGATTGCCAGAGGTGTCGTGGACAAAAGGACAAAGGGGTGTTAATGATAGTGATACTGGCTAAAGGAGGTGTTAGTGATGGCATTAGGGTCAGAGAGCAATATGTGGTAATGGCAGGACAAGGTTAAGCAGATGCAAGCATAACCCAGACCTTTCTGTCGCTTGCCATTTCAACACACCACCTTGCTCTCATGCCCACATGTCCGTCCTTGGCCTGCTGCAATGTTCCAGTGAAGCCCAACGCAAACTAGAGGAACAGCACCTCACCTTCCGGTTAGGCACTTTACAGCATTCCCGATTTAACATTGAGTTCAACAACTTAAGATCATGAACTCTCTCCTCCATCCTCACACCCTTTATAGCCCCTTTTTTCAATATTCATTCTCATTTCTTAATTCTTATTTTCTCATTTTTAAGTTTTTATTCACTTATTTTTTATTTAAATTCATTTTTATTCATTGTTTTATCCTATTTTCAATCTTTTTCCCCACCACCCCCCAACCCCCCACCCCGCTAAGTGCCATCTGTCACTTGTTCATGTTGTTCTTTTCAGAGTGCTTACCCTTGTCTGCTCTCCGACCTTAATGCCACCACTATCACTATCATTAACACCTCTTTGTCTTTTTGTCCATGACATCTCTGTCAATCTCTCCTTTGCCTCCACCTATCACTGGCCCTCCATCCAGCTTCACCTACTCCACGCCCCATAAACAGTATAAATTTCATTACGTTTTACTCTTCTTTAGCTCTGAAGAATCATCATAAGGACTCAAAATGTTAACTCTGTTCTTTTTCTCCACAGATGCTGTTAGACCTGCTGAGCTTTTCCAGCATTTTCAGTTTTTGTTTTGGAGGGAGCGGATGCAGGTTACTTTGTCCTGGATGGTGTTAGGTTTCTTGCACTTTGTTAGAACTGCACTCAATCAGACAAAGTGGAGAGTATTCAATCAAACTCCTGACTTGTGCTAACAGAAACACTTGCTCAATTTTATGATATTTTAGGCTGATGGTATTATTGTGTGTACAAAGACAATAACACTGAGTGCATTGGGAATTAACATTTTTTTCTGCATCAATTACAATTGCAAACACTGCAAGGTCAGACGAAATGCAGGGGACTGAATACAGAGTTTGTAATATGCTACAAATTCTGAATGCCACAAATAGCATGTACATAAGCAGGTTATTTAACTTGGATGATATGGCATCTGGTCTGAAGGATGAGTATCAAATTGTACAGCAACAAGATAGAATAAATTATAAGGATCCCTCCTCCCCCAATACAGTAGATCAGAGAACGGGAATTTGTAACCATTTCCATTCTGAAGCTTTCAATTTAACTTTGTGCTCATTTAAGCTTGTAGGTTAATCCATTAAATATTTTTCTCTCCCTCAGACTCAAACACAAAAATGTCACTAGTGCAATGCCTTTAGGGTCATTGTATTTTCATAGCAAAAGGCTTCAGTACCTTGCTTAACTGCTGTGGATGGGTTCAGCTTGCCTGACTTAACCTGGTCTTTTGCAAGGTGCAAAGAAGATGCTAAGAGCTGTGCTCCTTTCATGTATAGCACAAGCTGTTCCACTTGTCTGTAAAATAAACAGAGGGATAAGTATTCCATCAAATGTAATATTTCACAGTCAGCCAACAAATATCTCTGAAACATTCCCACGTCCAACTGTTCAGCAAGAAGATGGGCTGTACAAAACAGTAGTATTCAGAGAATGAAGCCTTGTTTACCCATTAATACTTCAGTTCCCCAATATGGATACACTCCAGTCCTCACAGGCAGCATATTGCGGTAAACTACCTCGCTTCCTGATTGTAGTCCAGCCAAAGGTAGACATTTTCCATACTGGCAAGAAAGAAAACTGGAGGGATTTGTTCACCCGAGATATTCCTTTGTATCACCTAGCAACTAATCAGAGTGGAAGGGCCCCGGGAACATCTGGCTGGCTGCTCTTTTAGGTTGAGAGTGGTGCAGCAGAACCGAAAGCCTATATGTGCATATATGTTTTTGGAAGGGGTAAAAATTTTAGGCTCCATGAGGAGAGAAATGATTTAATTGTTCCATATCACTCAAAATTTACTTCATTCACCAATGCCATTCCATGAACAGATGAGCAATAAATGCCAGGATGATCACCAGAATTGCATTTTACTTGTCACTCAACAGGAGCACCACCAAATTGGAACAAATTTTACATAGTACAACATGCAAACAGAGCTGCAGTCACCTACAGGAACTTAAAACAGCTATTTGGTGCTCGACTGCTACCAGAAGGTACAAAACCATGTAAGTGGCTCAGTGATATTGGTTGCTTCTTTCTACATGCACGGCAAAGGAAAGCACTTACGACAGTGAATTGAGTGCTTTTATATTAAAATAAATCAAAAGCAAATAGTTTCAATTGCCAAGATATCCAAGTTCTCAAACCAACATAATTTTAGGAAACAGTTTCACACAGCAGATTTGGTGACTTGTACAAAAAAGATAAATAATTATAAGCACTGACCCCCACTCCTTGCTGAGACGACTGATCTGGTCAACCACTACACTCTCCTGGATTTGATAAAGAGAGGCAGCAGAGGTCCCCAGGTCCAAACTACCTCCTTTCATCACTGCAATGTCCATAATGCATTCTGCGAATGTCAGCATTGTATTCAGGTGACGCAAGGTATCCGTATGCTCTCTCTACAATCAATAGACAGAAGGAAAGTTACTTTTCTTTCTGAATTTTTATTTGAAATAAGCACAAGCCACACTAATTAAGCCAACTGTATCTGATCAACTTTGCTTAAATGTGTCATTGAGTAAAAGCCATTAGTTCCTGATGTTAAATATCTTCTTTTTGAGTTCTCTGACCACAGGCAGGTTCTTTGCCGTGGTTTGGCAAATAACCGCCAAGTGCCATGATTTTTTACGATAGGTAGGATGAGGAGGCAGAGGTCTTGTAGTGTATTGGGTAGTGTCCTCCTCTGAGCCAGAAGCTTCAGATTCGAGCCCCTACCTGCTCCAGGACTTGATGGCCTATGAAAGTGGGTTCATAACATGGCCAAACTGGTTGATTATCAACCTGCAAATCCTTCCAATATGCCTACAGCAGGTGCTAAGAGCAGGAGGGTATCCTAGTCAGCCAAAACCTGCAGAAGGCAATGGCAAACCACCGCAGTGCCTTGCCAAGCACAATCATGGACCAACACATAGGAGTCCATGGTCACCAACACCCTCTTAGGGCATGGTACCTGAAGAAAGAGTTTACCTCAGCTGGAATGGGAATCGAACTTCATGCTGTTGGTATTAATCTGATCCATACAGTAACCATCTAGCCAACTGAGTTAACTGGTCCCCAGTGTTGACTAGATTGAGCATAATTAAGTTGAACGTTAACATTATTTATTTTATAATTGAGGAAAAATTTCTTAAGAGTGCTTGACAAGGTAGGTGATGAGAGGTTGTTTTCCTGGCTGGAGACTCTAGTTCAAACTATGAGTCATCATCTCTGGATAAGGAGTCAGCCATTCAGTACTGGGAGGAGAAGAAATTTCTTACTCAGGGTTGTGAATCTTTGGAATTCTCATCCCCCGAGAGCTGTGAATGCTCAGTTTTTGAGTATATTCAAGATTGAGATCAATGGATTTTTGGGCAACAAGGGGAATCAAGGGATAGAGATAAGGTAGGAAAGAGAAGTTGAGGCAGAAAATCAACCATGATCACACTGAATGGGGGAGTAGACTTAAAGGGTCATATGGCCTACTCATGTTCTGTTTCAATATAACCATCAATAAAGTGAACATCTTGGACTGAGGGAAGTGAAGATACCAAGGAAACATCCAGGGTGGGCAAGTGCAAGGATATTACAGGGCAAAGTCAAAGGTGGAGGTGAGGGTGTAATTAAGCAGTTCAGTAGCTAGACAAATATCGTGAAAGAATTGAAAGGCAAATACTCGATTTGAAAATGCTGTTGTAAGTGACGCAGGGGAAGGTACTTTTAAAATAGAGAATGACCCAGAAGGAAGTAGGCTTGGAAAGAGAATGCGTGTGATGGATGAGGGTTACAATGAGGTAGAGAGCAGAAGAGGTCGTGTTTATGATTGAGATGGTAGGAATAGAAAGGCCATATGAGATGGCAAGATTTAGGAAGCAGCTGTGAATGTCAGTAGGTGAACTCATATGGAGGGAGAGGTTAAAGGAGCACAGGACAGCGTTGAACTCAGAGGACAGAGTGCAAGGCAAGTTGAGACAGAGGTTGAAATCACTGAGCATGAGAAGTAACTTGGCACAGCAGCTGAGGGAGGAAAGCAGTAAGTATATTTCAGTGAGGAAGTTGGTATGGGGCAGCAGAGAATGAGGATTTTAGAGGAAAGGCAAGATGAGTGGAATAAGGTGAGGTGCTTAAAAATGGAGAAGGTGCCAAAGGAGTTAAGGGGAGAGATTTGGTGATAAGGTTCCACACTGCCATCATAGCAGTTTAGGCAGGGCAAGCAGTGGAAGGTCTAGCAGAGGGGAGTATATGTGCACCCAAAATAATGAGTGTGCTTTACATTTGAAGCATGATAAATGTTGGCAGCAAGACTACTATAACAGTTCAACATCTCAGAAACTGTCAGGTTTATAACAAAACCTGAAAGAAAGGAATAATTTTATTACAAGGTGTTTTCACTGACTTCACAAACTAAGACCAAATACCATTGACAGACAGCAGAATTGATGAAGAGTATTGTGTGCCACCTTGAGGGAGAGTTCTAGCCCCTAATATAGAAGCTGTTCCTTTGTTTACATCTCAGCAGTTCTCTTTCAACCCCCCACAGAAGCAAATGATGCAATAGCAGCTGATGTATGCCAAATGGCACATTCATAAAATGTCACATGATGAGCAGGGTCAAACAAAGTCCAGCAGGGGACTTGAGAACAGATTTGTTGTTTCTGGTAAACAATCTACTCAAGTCTCTCAAGCATTTAGTTGTACAACCATGTCAAGTATTATCTGTTTTAATAACCACTGTTACACAATAGAAAGCCTTCCACTCCAGTTAAAAACTTGTTTTCCATCAGCTGCAGATAAAGAGATCTAAAAACCACAAAACAATCCAGAAAGCAACAGTAGGCTGCACTGTCTCCTTCCTTCCTGCCACTAGCAATGTGCACTCTTTCAAAGCATACAATTATAAATATAACTTAGGCTGTTTCCTGTTATGGTGCAAAGGAAAATAACTAGAGAAACAGGCTTTGTAGCTGTTGTGACTCCTCCATGACGCCAATGAGACAAGAGGCCCAAAAACCTTGTGTCTGTCTTACAGCTGCAAATCACAACAAATGGGAATTTGTGGAAGATGTTATATTGATTGTGAAATTCACGTGGCAAACATTTGTTGACAATTTCAGGAGCCCCATAATTGTACACTCTGGTTTTACAACACTTGACAACAGAAATTCAATCACTCCTCATCACTCATGCAGCAATGTTGCTATCAGTGTTCCCAGATATGGTGTATGAGGTAAACATGTCACTGCATTCGGTGGTGTTTAGATGCAAAGTTTTTCTACTCGCTGCTCCATATATATCAATGGCAATCTTTAAAACTCATGATAAACTACACACCGAGATTGTCCAATTGTGCAATTCATATCTCCCCTATATCAGATAACCCATAGCATAAAGCATCATGAACAATACCACAGAACTCTTTTGTGAAGTTCTATAATTAGAGAGAGGCCCAAATTGCAAAGCACACACCAGAATTTGTGGTGTTTAAGTAATACAGGGCTAACCATATGGAATATTCCACACAGTTCAAGCATTTTTCAGGATGTCAGCGTTTTGTTGGTACCATTAAACTTTGCTTCGTGAGCACATATTTGCCCTGCGCCCTAGGGCTTTGTTGGGAGTTTCTCCATGGATGGTAGAGCACCAGGCTTGAAGTCCAGAGATGCAAGCATTGATAATATACAAATTTTACTTAAATTACATTTGAGATCAGAGAGTTTATATGCCGATTTGCCCCTCAAGAGATCAAATAGGTGAGACAGAGTGCACAGTAAGGTAAGTGGTAGGTACAATATCTGTGGAAGGATTGGAATTGATGGCCAAATTCTAGCTCCACACTTTCTTACATTCTAAAATACAATATCAAGTTGCATTCATTTTTACCAAAAGTGCAGGAATCTCTGTTAAACAAAATAGTCCTTTCTTCACGATTTTTACAGCTCACCATTTGTAACTTTTTTTTGGTTGCAGAAGATCTCTGCAATTTTCACTGCAAAGGTTAACTGAACATACCATCTTTACTTGGACTCAATTACTGGGCCAGAGCTGAAAGTGTACTGACATTTAATATGAATCTATATATTGAGGGAAGGCACGCCTGAACTTACAGCTTGGCGGCCCAGAGCTACCATTTACTTGAGTGAGTAAGTGAAGCATTTGATTTACCTTCAATTCAAATTGTTAAGAGAGCTCACCTCCATTAAAGTCTCTTCCGGCAGTTCAGGAGCTTCAAATGTGATAAATCCTTCTAAACTGGGAGGCGAGGTACCAAACGTCATGTACTTCAAACTTGAAGGACCTTCTGCACCAGGAGGTGAAGTGCCCATGTAAGCACCTGGCGGAGAGCCCATGCAAATCCGTCCACTATTAGAACAGAGAGATCCAAGCGGACTGTTTGAGCCAACTGCAAAGAAAAAGACAAAAAGTTAAGCAGAAGGAACCAATGTCTTCAAAGAATAATATTTTAATAATAGCTATGGAATAGCTGGAAACATACTGTTGTAAAATTATGTAACTTCCAAAATAGAAGAATTTCAGGTCCTCAACTTTGTGAAAAACATATTAAAAGACACACACTTATTCAGCTGCATTAATATTGTTTCACAATACATCATAAAATCAGGACCATTTTCAATTGGCATTGCAGCAGTGTAATGACTATGCAGTTATCTTGAAATAAGAACTGATAAACCATTTTGGACAATCACACCTTTGAAGTTAAATCTCCTCCACAAACCAGCCGACCACCTTCCCCAGGTAACCCGTGGCTCCGTGTGAAAGACTACAGGCTGACTAAAGTCATGTATAATTTTAATTTTGTCAGCAGTCAAGTCTTACCTGACATTGTCCTTGTTCTGGTGACCATGTGACTGCTATGGGGAGGGGTGACACTACTTGGTGGTGAACCTACAGTGAACACCACAGTCCTTGGGCTCACTCCTATCACCATGGCAGGGGAACCCATTGTCAAACCAGAAGCACCTGCTGGAGCTGGGCACAAAGAAACATAAATCATGCAAACAGGAAGAAATAGTGCAAAATGTGCAGACTGCAAGAAGCACCTCAGTAGGACAGACAAAAGCCACAGAATTTGCTAACACTTTGTGCACTATTTCAACTCTGTACTAAATTAAAATGTATGAACAGGCTGGTTTCAAGCAGTATGGCTGTACTAATGTAATGTGCTATATAATGGTAGGAGGCAAGGGCATCTCAAACTTTTCCTACAAAATAAGTTTTTGATGCCAGCTAGGTCATCAGAGGCAAGACATCTCGGAAGGAGGAAAAGAAAACAAGTTCAATTAAGTTGTAGTGAACCTCAGCAGTGGAGTATTGGCTTCAGAATGCCCATCCTTCTGGGTTAAAATTACATACCAGTGCTGGGAGAATGGATCAGATTACAAAATGGAGGTGAACTACTGTCATTTTGAGCATCAGATATATGCAACAATACATGTTTAACAAATCTAATTCAGTTCTTCACAAGAATCTAGACATTTCTTTGCTCCTCCACCTCTTACTTTGTCTCACTGCCTTCCTCTTCTTCAGGAGTTAAGTTGTATGGTCTGCAGGCCTCCAATATCTTGCTCATTTAGTCATTCTTACACCCATTTGAAAAGCTGGACAGTGAATGCCCACAAGTAAGTTAACTGTTGATGCAAAACCTAAAGGTGTCCTCACCCAGCATTCACACTCTAAAAGTAACCCCACATTTCCCATTCCCACAAATGTTGAATGGTTTTTCATCTATTATCTTTGAAAAACCTGCAGCAGGAAAATGCAGAGGAAAACAAATCCAAGGTTTGAACAGACAGCTCCAGGATGGCATCAATGGGAATATGGAAAATGTCACTTGATTGCCCTTTACATGGAGAATGTTGCTAGGCATACAGAAATGAAAAAGACTTGAAAGAAAGAAGTGAACTGATGGTAAAGTGCTTGTGAAAGTCTTGACCTAGTTTTCAGTGGAGCAGATACAGGATAATAAAATAGATACTAGATACCAAATACAAAATTGAAGTAACTAACTTGAGAACAGAACTGAAAAGATGTTCTCATAACATTATTGGCATGCGACCAGCAATTTCCTTTACCTGTGTCCATCGGACGTTCAGTATTGAGACTATCTGTGCTGCCTTGATAGGTCTGCCCTCCAAATGTGGTCTTTATCACCTGATCTGATAGCTTTCCTGTACTTACAGATCTGTAAAAAGATTTAAAACTTATTTTGCATGCTTTAACAAAGGCCTTTTTTAATAAGTCAAATTTAGTGACTAAAGCCAACATTGCAAACACATGCATTACCATCGCTGAATCCCCCATGATCAACATCCTGGGGGTTACTATTGATCAGAAACTGAACTGGACTATCCACATAAATACTGTGGCTATAAGAGCAGGTCAGAGGTTAGAAATCCTGTGGCGAGTAACTCGCCTCCTGACTCCTCAAAGCCTGTCCATCCTCTACAAGGCACAAGTCAGGAGTGTGATGGATGAGTGCAGCTCCAACAACACTCAAGAAGCTGGACACCATCCAGGACAAAGCAGCCCACTTGATTAGCACCCCTTCCATAAACGGTCACTACCTCCACCACCGACAAACAGTGACCGCAGTGTGTACCATCTACAAGATACACTGCAGAAACTCACCAAGGCTCCTTAGGCAGCACTTTCCATACCTACGTCTGCTACCAGCTAGAAGGACAAGGGCAGCAGATGTAAGGGAACACCACCACCTGGAAGTTCCCTTCCAAGCCACTCACCATCCTGACTTGGAAATATATCAATGTTCATTCACTGTCACTGGCGCAAAATCCTGGATCTCCCTCCCTAACAGCACTGTGGATATACCTACACCACAGAGACTGCAGCGGTTCAAGGCAGCAACTCGCCACCACCTTCTCAAGGGCAATTAGGGGTGGGCAATAAATGCTGGTCTAGCCAGCAACACCCACATCCCAAAAGAAAATGTCAAAATCATGTATTCTATAAAATTTACCAAAAAAAATCTTGCATTGCATTTGTATAGTATCTTTCACAACCGCAGAATGCCTCAAAGTGCTTTACAGCCAATAAATATTATTGTAATGTAGAAAATGCCAATTTGCACAATGTAAAGTCCCACAAATAGTAATATGACCAAATATGAACAGATAAACTTTTATTGATGTTGGTTGAGGGATAAATATTGCCCAGGGCACTAGGGAGAACTCCTCTGCCCTTTTTTGAATAGTGCCATGGGATTGTTTACATTTACCCAAGAGCAAACACAGCTTTGGGCTAACACCTCATCAAAAGACGGCATCTCCAACAGTGTAGCATTCCCTCAGTACTGAGGAATCCACAGTTTTCTCACTTGGAATCAAGAGTGTGAGCTCTAAGTCAAGGTTGACACTATGTTAATTAAAGTAAAGGATACAGCAATTTAGCTTTTTGCACCTTTAAGTCATATATAAGCCAGCCCAGACATGGAATAAAGTTCACTCTGATTAGCACTAACAAGGAGTGCAAATCATCTCAGTCAACTCAGCCAGTCTCTAGAAGCAAGTTGTCTTTTTGTCCAGGAAACATATTTAACCCTCTTTGTTAATACAACCAACCCAAGTCAAGTATTAATATGGATCACAGAGATATCAAAGAACAAAGCAAATGGTACCTGCCAAAAGTCGTTTTATTCTCCTCAGAAGTTGTACACTTAGCACTTGCGTGTGGATAATGATAGGTGCAGAATTCCCTAGCTTCCAGCATGGCTTTGGACTGCATTGGTGGACTCTCAGTTAATCCTTGCTGCGCAGCCAAGGCAAGCAGATTAGAAGATGCTTGAGTTTTAGGCAGCTTGAGAGGAGCAGCGGTCTATGAAGGCGTAAACATGGCAAACTTTAATTCATCTGAAGAGCAACAAAGCATTTTTCCCAACCGTCCAAAATAAAGTCGAGAAATGACATTTTCATTCTATGGGAATAACGAGTATAATCAGCACATATTTACATACCTTTGTTGGCGATCCAATGATGGTGGGCAATGGAGTTTTATGCAGCCAATCTGAACTCCGTGGAGATGTTCCCATGTGCTTTGTCGGGGAAGTACCAAGGCTGACTGGTCTGCTAGGCTGTGGAGAATGGCTACATCCGTACCCTGCTGATGGAGGACAGACGGGGTCCGAATGCTGCTTACGTAGTTTCTGTTTGCCCTGGTAGATGTCAGTAAGGGTTGGGGCACTCTGGAGTCTCGCACCCAATAAGTGAGACTGAGGAGAAGGTGAACCTGGAAACAGCAATACTCTGATATCAGTCTCACAAAGTCAAGGGAAAGAAATATCAAAACAAACCTCTATAGATATAACATTTTCAAAACTACAAGCTACATTCCTTCCTTTGAATCTAATGCACTGTGCTATGGATGCATTCACCTTGCTGCAGATCATAACATATCCTTTAATCCCAATAGCCATAGAGAAATATCAGTAAAAACAATGATAACATCAAACAACAGCCAGGCTGTTTCTTGAATTCATTTATATACCAAAAATAAACTGTTCAGTGTAAAAGGATCCAAACAAAATAGATTAGTTAGCCATAAGAAAGAAGTAATCCCACAAAATAATAGTTTACACATAGTAAAAATAATTGCTCAAACATAGTTACAAATTGAGCAAATTACTTTCTCCCAAAATGCTGAAGGCAAAAAAATGGCTTATTTCATACACTGGGCACATTATTTAACATTCTACAATGTGCAACAATTGTATTCATATAGCACCATTAATGTGCTAAAAGATCCCAACTTCTTCATAATTATCAGATGAAATTTTATACTGAGCCACATAAGGAATTATTAGGAAAACAGGTAGGGGCATAAAAACATAGGAGCAGGAGTAGGCCATTCAGCCCATTGAGGCTTTAAAGAGTGTTATAAAGGAGGCAAAAGAAGTGGAAAAGCTGAGAGGGGGAATTGTCTCAAGAGCCTAGACATCTGAGGGCATGAATGTGAAATAACTAGCACATCTTTCTGCATCTTAAATTTGAAAAAAAAATTAAAGGATGCACGTGCAGACCTATCTGCATTATCTGCCTTTATACTGGTATGTTTTCAGTTACACTTCTGTCATGGTTTATATTAAGGTTTACATGGTTTATATTAAGTTTTGTCTATATAAGCTCGTCATGCTGCACTCTGGCACGAATGGCTTTGCATCCAGTCTGCAAACATCTGTACAGAACTTCAGAAAATTCAGGACTTCCCGCTTCCATCTTGTTTCACCTCATGCTTAGTTTGAATTTCATCCCTAAAGCAAGTAGTCAGCAACACACTGGAACAGAGACTTGCTCCAATATCCTTTTTACTTGATAATGCACTGTCCAAAAGATATGAGGAATTTTGACTCCTACTTCCAATAATGCTCACCGGATGGGGTCCTGGACCTTGATTCGTGTCCCTGAGGTAAACCACAACAGCAATGACTAAGTTGTTCAGGGATAGTCCCAACTGCAGAAACAAGGAATAGTTGGCAATTTGCATCCAGACAATTTCAAAAGCAATTCATTTTACCATTACTGCAGCTCCACCAAGCATTCAAATTTACTTGTGAAGACTGATTAAAACTAACAGCAAAAGCTTTTATAAATATACCGAGAGAATGGTAAATGTGGACCAAATAAAGTCTTATACAAGCAAGACTATAATGGAAAGTTTTTTCAAATGGTGGACTTGTTAAATTAGCACTTTGTAACATTTTCACAGTGGAGGAAAGGACAACATATCAACGGTAAAAGAGAATTTAAAAATAAGTCAAGGAACAGAACCTGGTGGATTTATTAGTGTTATTTTAAATGGTAATTGAGAAAATGGGACTTATGACAGATGAATCTCCAATACCTGACGGTTCCATCCCAAGGCATTTAAAGAAATGTGATGAAATTGTAGATGCATTAGTCATAATCAAAACTCCCTAATTCCAACACTTCTGCAATGCTACAAATGTACAGAGCTTTGGCAAAATGACACCTGGAATACTGTGTACAGTCTTGGTCTTCATATTTAAACAAAGACATATTTACATCGGAGGCGGTACAGTGAAGGTTCAATAGATTGGTTCCTTGAACTAATGATGAGAGGTTGAATAAATTGGGCTTATATTCTCCGGAGTTTAGAAGAATGAAAGGTGATTTCATTGAAACATACAAGATTTTGAAGGGGCTTGATAGGGTAGACACAGAGGTTGTTTCCCTTAGCTGGGAAATCTAGAACACGAGGGCAGAGTCACAGGATAAGAGGCCAATCATTTAAGACTTAGATGAGAGGAAATTTCTTCACTCAAAGGGTGATGAATCTATGAAATTTTCTACCTCAGAGGGTTTAGGATGCTACATTGTTGAATATATTTAAGGCAGAGAGATAGAAAGAATTTTGGTCTTTCAAGAAATGAAGCAATATGGGAAGTGGGCAGGAAAGTGGAGTAGAGGTTAAAGATAGCCACGATCACATTCAACGGTGGAGCAGGCTCATGGGGCCATACAGTCTTCTTCTATTTCTTATGTTCTTATGACTGGAAAATTGCAAATGTCATTAATTATTTAAGCAGGGAGGGAAAGAGAAACCAGATGACTATAAATCTGTGTATATGTACATAAGTCATTAAAGATGGCAGGACAGGTAGACAGAGCTATTTCTAATGCATACAAAATTCTAGGCTTCATTAATAGGGGCATGAAGTATAAGAGCAGGGAGGTTTTGATGAACTTATAAAGACACTAGTTAGACCTCAGCTGGGGTATTGTGTACAGTTCTGGGCGCCACACTGTAGAAAAGATGTGAATGCACTGGAGAGATTGCAGAAGAGGTTTATGAGAATGGTTCCAGGAATGAGACACTTCAGTTATGAGAAAAGATTGGAGAAGTTGCGAGTATTTTCCTTGGAGAGAAGGCTAAGAGGTAAGAGGGGACATCATAGAAGTTTTCAAAATCATGAGGGGTCTGGACAGAGTAGATAGGGAGAAACTGTTCCCACTCCTAACCGGATCAAGAACCAGAGGGCACAGTTTTAAAGTGTTTTTGCAAAAGAAGGTGAGAAAAACTTTTTCACACAGCGAATAGTTAGGGTTTGGAATGCACTGCCTGGAAGTGTAGTGGAGGCAGGTTCGATTGAGGCATTCAAGAGGGCATTGGATGATTATTTAAATAGAAACAATGTGAGGGTTACAGGGAAAAGGCAGGAGATTGGCACTAGTTAAAATGCTCAGAGAGCCGGTGCAAACACACTAGGCTGAATGGACTCCTTCTACACCGTAACAATTCTGTGATTCTGTGAAATGTTAATTTAACTAATGCATGAAAGTTACTGGAATTGATCAGAGACAATGACTGAGCACTTGAACAGTTGTCAGTTGATCAAAGAGAATCAGCATGGAATTGTGATGGATAGGTCACATTTGAGAAATCAGGAAGCAGTTCCTCACACAACAAAACTTGTTACCCAAGAGGCCACCAAAACTGGGTCAACTGAAATTGAAATTTTGAGGACTAAGATCAACAGATTTTTGTTAGGTGAGGCCATTGTGGAATATGGAGCAAAAGCAGATAAATTAAGTTGAGGTACAGATCAGTCATGATCCAAATGAATGTAGAACAGGATCAAAGAGCTGAAAAGATTACCCCTGTTTCAATGTCATTCTCCTTTGTGATGTGAGGTGCTGATGCAGGGCAAGTGTTGCCTTTCATGTAGTTTGTGCTGCAATTTATATATATATATATATATATATATATATATATATAAACAACTGAAAAAGACGACACATTCATTCCAGTTACATACCCAGAGGTGAAGGAGAATAAGGCCGGGAGGATCCAGTGGAGAGTCTGCGGCCTGGATTTTGTGGTGCATCTGCTGCAACTGGTGACCCAGATGTTGGCTTCATAAAACCTACTGGGCTTGTGTTCGACCTCTTCACCATTCCAGATCTGAAAAGTTCATAAACGAAACAATAAGCAGAGAACAACATGCATTTATATAGTGCCTGTCATTAAACATCACAAGGGGCTTCACAGGGGGGCATTATAAAACAAAATTCAGCACTGAGCTGCATAAAGAAACGTTAGGATAGCTGACCAAAAGCTTGGCCAGGGGTAGGTTTTAAGGAGCATCTTAAAGGAGGAAAGCAAAGTAAAGAAGTAGGGAAGAAATCCCAGAGCTTAAGGCTAGGCAGTTGAACACATGGCTGCCAATTAAAATCAGGGATATGCAAGAGGCTAGAGTTGGAGGGAAGCAGAAATCTCAAAGGGTTGGAGGAGGTAACAGAGAGAGGGAGTGGCAAAACCACAGAGGGATTTGAAAATGGATGAGAATTTTAAAGGTAGCATTTATTCTTAGATCAGTATTCCACACATGTTCAAAGCCCTCAGGATCTCATTCAGGTAATCGTTCTTTATGTGTGAGCTCAGATATGTGTCAGCATCACAGTTCAACCTATTCCAGCCCTTCTTGTTGTTTACAGAATTACAGTTTATAGCAAGAAATACTGGGGAGCAATAAACAAAGGGAGTCTAGGCTAATTTTCTACATTCTAGTCTTGAAGCACTGAACTGCACTGCCATTACAACATAGATGTGATAACTTAGCACAGATAATTGAACCTTCTTGGAGAGAAGATTATCTGGCCCAACTGTCTAAGCTTTCCTTTGGTGCAATTTTAATAAATCTGAATTCTATTTTGTAGTTAAAAACCTGTCTAACTCTTTCTCAACATCAAATAAATTTCTTATCCTACCACTCATGCCACATACTTAACACACTTTTAGTGAAATAAATCTTTCCTTGAAATTATCTTTTCAGTAAGTTACATGTTAACAGATGATTTGTTCTATTTTCACCACATTTAGTGGATTGGTAACTGGTTCTAGGAAGGGCTTGCATTAAAAAGAACCCTGAAACTGACCTCCAGGTGGCATAACATACAAGCTCCATTGTTAATGTCACTTCCCGTCTTTATGGTTTACTGCTGCTGGGTGTGAGAGACTTTTCCCACAATTGTCACTTGTTCATACAATGCTGCCCCACTTAAAATGAAAACTTGTTGTGATTAATTTTCTCTCTTCATATATTAAAATACATGTTTTGCCTTTTCTCTGGGCTTTCCTGTGACAGAAACCAATTTGTGTCTAGAGGACGAATGATCAGTAGTCATACACTCCTAGCTCCTCTTTAACCTTGCTGGAGGCTAAGCCATTCATTGCTTTTCTTTCTTACCACAGCAAGCTTCTGCTTGCAGCTCCTTTAAAAAGCATGAATCAGACAGGGAATTCAATATATGGAGAAACTTCAAGTGAACAGAATTTACTCCACTGCATAGAAAATCTAAGTGTGCCAAACTACAAAAAAAGGATTAATCCCTACTAAGGTCACTTTTTCATTGTTTGAACTGCAGTTAAACTAAAAACACCCAAGCAAACAAAGCCACCAAAAACCGCATGGATATGAAACTGGCTGAGGGACAGTAAAGAGTACTGGTGAACAGATGCTTTTTGGATGGAAGGAAGGTATACAGCATTGATTCCCAAGGGTCAGGGCTAGGACCCCTGCTTTATTAATGACCGGAGCTTGCGTGCACAAGGCACAATTTCAAAATCTGCAAAAGACAAAAGCTAAAGTGTAGAGAACTTGGAGGAGGATAATAATGGACTTCAAGAGAACATAAGCAGGCTGGTGTAATGCTGGCAGATGAAATTTAACATAGATAAATGTGAAGTGATTATTTTGGTGGGAAGTATGAGCAAAGGCAATATAAAATAAAGGGCAAAATTCGAAAGTGGGTACAGGAACACAGAGTCCTGGAGAGATGTGCACAAATCATTGAAGGTGGCAAAGCAGCTTGAGAAAGTGGTTGAAAAAGCTTATGGGATACTGGCTTTTACAAATAGAGGCGCTTAGCGGCTCACCATCTCAAGGATAATTAGGGGTGGGCAACAAATGCCATATCCCAATAAAGAGTTTCAAAAATGGAGTACAAAAGCAAGGAACAAATGCTGAACCTTTATAAAACTCTGGTTTGGCCTCAACTGGAGCACCAATTCTGGGCACCATGCTTTAAGAAGGAAATGAAAGCTTTAGAAAGGGTGCAGGAAGAATTTCTGAGAATAACTCTGGGGATGTGGGGCTTGGGTTAGGTGGATAGGTTGGAAAAGCTGGTAATGTTCTCTTTAGAGGAGAAAAGCTTGAGAGGAGATTTGATGGAGGTGTTCAAAATGAGGGGTCTGGATAGAGTAGACAGAGAGAAACTGATCCCATTGGTGGTAGGGTCAAGAACCAGAGGACACAGATTTAAAGTGGTTGCCAAAAGAATCAAAGGGGACATGAAAAAGACCTTATTATGCAGTGAGTAGTTGCAATCTGGAATGCTTTGCTTGTAAGGGTGGTGGGGGAAGATTCAATTGTAACTTTCAAAAGGGAATGGGATCAGCATCTGAAGGGAAAGCATCTGCAGGCTGTGGGGAAAAGGCTGGGTAGCGGGATTAGCTAAACTGCTCTTTCAGGGAGCCAGCACAGACTTGACAGGCTGAATGGTTACAGCACAGAAAGGTCATTCTCGGAAATAAGTTAAAATTCTACGTAAATTGTTTAACATATGCCATATAGAGTACAAATTCAATGTTGTATCAACACAAACAAAGGGAACATGGAGGGGTTTTAGTCATTCCAGCAAATGCTACTCAACGCAAAACCCCCTGAAATCTTCATTTCCAATATTTCAATGGTCCATTTCCAGCACTTTGTGAAACCTCTGTGGTACACAATCATGTTCTAAGCTACAGGAAGCACATTTACCCATTTAAAAAAAGTGACCAATTACAAATCTCAAATGAGGTTCAAATGCTGCATCTGGATAACTATGTTGCAATTGGAGGATGCCTTCAATCCAGCAGTCACACTTTGAGAAAAGGCAACATACCATAATTTTAAAAATAAAAAACTGGTGTGTGTGGCTATATATTTTTTAAAAATAGTTGTGTCTATAAGAGACTGTATGTGCAATGGTTTGTGGGGTGCCTCCACTGTTAACCAGTCGATTCAAGCTGGTCATGTAGTATTAATCACATGGTCAGCATGGGCAAATTCCAAACCTTAAACAGAAACCAGTCAGAACATCCCCCCTTTCAGTTAGTGCATTTCAGAAAAAAAGGCAAAGATTACACTATAAAATAACTCATCAGTGTGTTCACCTCCCCACAATCCTACACATCTCCTGCCCTGCCTCCCATCCATTTATTTCTGGCTTGAAGCCTTGCCAGCTTCCGACCCATTCACCCCTGTGACTCAATTCCAGACTGTTAGCTCAAGGTCACCCATTCGTTTGCCATATTTTAGTCGTAGCACAGTGACCTGCAAGCTTCAGATAAGGAGACGATGCCTTCAACACCAACACAATTTCAACTCAACATCAGAACCAGGAAGAACACAAAAGGAGCAAGATCAGAATTGTGCCTGTCCCCACATTATACAAATCTGTGGATCAGCTTGCAACTTTGGTCCCCAGTACCCCAGCACACTAGGGCACTGGCACCAAAAGCAACAGCACACAGATCCTCCGCTACAAACGAATGCAGAAATCTCTCGCAGGCTCCAGTAGTACCCTCTTAATTCAAGTGTTATGCTGCAAATTGAATCATTCCATTTATGTTGCAGCATCAGTTAATGCATGAGCAAACATCCCATCAATCCGATTAAAGCTTCAGCATTTAGCTAATCTTATAATTGTGTCTTGTCTTGCAACTGGAAAACAGCTTCCCTGTCTGACAGAAATTTGTCAAGAGTATTAAATCATGACAAAAATAGTTAAAGATGCTCAGACAGGAACCGATTAAGTGGAAGAAGCACATCGAGTTAGTCTGCTTAAGCCCCACCACATCATAGAACACAGCATTGAGAATCATACATATACCATCGTAGTCTGTCTGGTACTAGGTCAGGTGGAAACGTAGAAATTTAAAAACAATTGCTGATAATAAATTTGGGAAGGAAGGCACGACAGAGATTGTGAAAACGCTGTCATATTCTTTAAACAGTTCAAGTTCTTACAAGCATATTAGCATTACACACTGAAGCGCATTGAATACAAATAAATAACATACCTGGGTGACCCATAGGGATTTGTGTTATGGCTGGACGTGACGTGTAGGTTCTGCTCAATCCGCTGGTAGTTTCGAATCTGCGTAGGGACGGGAATCGGAGCCGACTCAGTACGAGGGGACACTGGAGGTGGACACTGCCTGAAGTCAAAGCACACAACAGCTGGCCATGAGGCAGGAGTTAAAGCTCCTCGATGTATCTGCACCATTATCTGGCTATTAAAATATGAAGTATTTAAAAATATCTTGAGCAGCTGCTATGCAACATCAACCTGGCTAGCAGGAATCAGCAACAGCTCTGATTCTCTCTTGTAAACAATGCTCCACTTGAAATATGACTACTGATCACACAAAACTCCCACGAACTTCCTTTCAACTTTGTCTGGGTGAACTAAGTAAGTAATGAAGTCCAACTTTAATGAAAGAGTGGGTGTTAACTAGATAGGAAGCTCTGCTCTAAATTTGAAAAAAACATTTACACAACCTTCCCTTTCTCTTCCCCCACCCAGCTGCATCCGATTACATAAATCCTAGAAGTTCCAAGAAAACAAATACTGGGAACGCTCCGTTCCAAGGCAGTACCAAATGGTATACCAGAATCAAAAGGTGGTGATCAACATCACAATGAAGTAAGACACAAGTAAAAGAAAACTGAAGCCAGTAACAGAGTTCAAGGCAAATATGGTTCGTCGCAGGGGTGTTTCTGAAAGACAGCAGCTTATGTTGATAAACATGTCTGATTGACTGTTGACGTTCAGTTCCTCGTATTCAGTTTAACTTAATGACGCCTGTAAAAATGCCCCTGCTACAAAGTCTTATTTGCCTTCAGCTTGGCATAGAGAGATCCTTCTCAACTGACTTTCTTAGGACTTAATGAAAACACTAGCTGCAGCCAAAAGAACAGTAAAAAAAAAGCTTGCTCAAGTTAACCCTTCTCTAGCCAAATAGAAAGACTGGCTGAATTATTTGCATATCCAGAGTGCAAATGGTTAATGATTACTTCAGATCATCCTGAACCATGCGTACTCATGGGGAGTACTGTTGGTCATTGATCCCTCGCACACCATAAATTATGCAGTCTTAAATTTCAGCATCGTTTGAGAAACCAAGTCCTTTCTATTTCTCAAATTCTGCTTATAACATTTGAAGTTTACAGAACATTGTAACTAGCCCTTACAGAACATCCTGCTTACTAAATAACATTTAGACTTTCAAGTGTAAAATCTAAAAGAAGACATTCTTTTTGTGAGGGAGGGGAGGGGTGTGATCATAATTATTTCAATTTTTCTATTTTTGACACCTGGATGAAGAAGAGCAGCATAGTCATGCTGCACAATGCGGGCTGGGGAGAACAAAAAAATGAACTGACGGTTGACATCCATGTAGTATTTCACAGTTACCAAAATGAAGAACAAGTTAGTGTAAGAAATACACTTTAAATGACTCTTACTGAGAGATCTGCATGAATTGGTAAAATAGTTCATGAGTAATTCCACCTAATAAAAGGCAAGAAATAACTGGAACATCTTTCTGTATTATGTTAGAAAGACAGTGGCAGGCAAAATATATCCATGCAGTTAAAATGCCTTTCTCTATAAATCCACCAAGACCACTCCTTGGCTGAGAAGAGCGGTATTCTACCGAATATAAATCTCGGGAGAATATAGGAGTGGTGCAGAGTCACATATACAGGTCACATGCCTCTGCAACATTCCACAAGAAATTAATTGCACAGGGCAAGAGCCATGTCCTATTAACTTATACATGCACCACCATGCCCGAGCTGTTTATGATAAAACAAAATGAGAAGCAGCGTTTATGCTATGCTGAACAAACTGACAAAAGCAAGTCATTTACCAAAACATATGTACAGAATGGTTAAACAAGAAGCCTGTGAAAACAGGGATCCTCATGTGTGGTGACCAGAGGGCAGTGAAAGCTCAATCACTGAGCATGTTGAAGACAGAAATCGACAGATTTCTGGATACTAATGACATACAGGGATAAGGGGTTCGCGCAGGAAAATGGTGTTGAGGTAGATGATCAACCATGATCTAATCAAATGGTGAAGCAGGCTCGATGTGCCAAATGGCCTACTCTTGCTCTTATGTTCCTATGTAGCGGTTAAATGCCAGATAAACAACAAATCTTCAGGTTCAATCTCTAATATTTCGAGTCTATGCTCTTACTGTAAGAGGGTGGCAACAATGGCGGAGGTAGAATTTGCCTCAGCATACCTGGGCATTTCTTGATGGAAGGACAAAATTCAGACTCAATTCCTGCCATTGACTCCTGCTGCAGAGTATGCATGTGAACCCTGGATAATAACAGATACTCTTCACACTCAACAATCACACATTGATAGAATGGTCATTTGGGTAGAGTACTTGGAGCTCAGCCAGTGCCCATGAAACCCTACCCGAGCAATATTCAGCACCTTTAGAAAAGGAGAATAGGAAAAGCAAAGTCTTGAAAAATATCAAAATCTAATTAGAGCCCCAAGTAAAACAGGATTCTACTCTTAGCAGAAAATGAAGTGCAATAAAGGAGATTGTTTCAATGAAATAGTTAATCTATTTAAATTATAGTCCTGGAAAACTGAATGCACAACTTCCTTTCCTGAGATAGACCTTTATAAATGAAAGCTACAGCCTCCCCTTACAACAGTGACTGAGGCTGGGTTGATTCAAGAGATGTCAGTACCTTGTTCGAGTGGCCATGCTTTATTTGTCACACCGAGTGGTAGCTGACTATTTGACCAAGATGGGCATAATTCTATCTTCAGCTTACATCCGCATCAGAAGGTTGTCACACAGAGATCTCCAGTAGGGACACTTGCTGTTTTTAAACTCCCAAAACTGGAAAAGCGTGAAGGCTTTTCTAAAACGGAAATTTGTTGAGACTTGGGTTGATTCTCTTCCCCAAAAGGCTGTGGGTGTTGGGGCCAACTGAAATTGACAGATTTTTGTTACATTCAGGGTGTCAAGTGATATGGAGCAAAGGAAAGTAAAATGAAGTGGAGATACAGATCAGGTATAATTTGATTGAATCATAGAACAGGCTCAAGGGGCTGACCAGCTTACTCATGACCCTACTAAGATTCCTATGCAAGAGAAATGGGGGTCAAATGTAGCACTTTCACTGCAAACCTAACTTTAATTCTTTTTATTTACAAACAGATACCAATTAATTCCAATTCTATTTCCATATTTGTGGATTTCAAATGAAGCAATGGCATAAGAATGATTGTTATTGAAATGCAACTATGAAAATTAATCTGCGTTGCTCAGTCAGTCCGAAGGTCAAACAAAGAAGAAAACCTAAAACTCCTCTTTAGAAAAAACACACAGTATCAAAACAAACTGCTCAGTCTGCCACTCATGCTTGAGTTATAATGTTTATTCTGCCTAAACCACTGGACACTTGCTAAGCAGACTAACAAAGTTGAATAAAATTTGGAACAGAATTACAGAATTGTTACAGTGCAGGGGGAGGCCATTTGGCCCGTCATGTCTGTACTGGCTCTCTGAATGAACCTTTCAGCCACTGCCTTTCTCCTGCCTTCTCCCTGTAATCCTGCACATTGTTTATTTTCAAATAATCATCTAATTCCCTCTAGTATGCCTCGATTGAACCCGCCTCCACCACACTCACAGGCAGTGCATGCCAGTCCTTCAGCACTTGCTGTATGCTTATGCTTCTTTTGCCAATTATTTTAAATCTGTCGCCTTCTCGTTCCCGATCCTTTCACGAGTGAACAGTTTCCTTCTATTTACGTTGTCCAGGCACCTCATGATTTTGAATACTTTTGTCAAATCTCTCCTCAGCCTTTTCTTCTCCAAGGCAAACAGTCCCAACTTCTTCAATCCACCTTAATAACTGACGTTTCTCATCCCCGGAACCATTTTCTTGTAAACCTCTTCTGCACTGTCCCAAATCCACAGCTGGCTCGGGAGAACACATACACATTCCTTAATAATAGACGGGTTCAACTGTGCAATAAACAGGTGTCCAATGATCCAGTAAAAATCAAGTGCTCTGTTTGTAGTCCACAATGGTTAAAGCCATTGGCAGAAGTCTGTGACAAAAGCTCAAAAAGTAAAACCTGAGTTTCTGGGCTAGGCAGCAATGTAAACAAACTTTTTTTTCAATTTCCCCCCCCTCCCCACCTATTTAAGTGTTCTTCCAAACATTTTATCATTCCCTGGCCAAAAAGTAGGGTAGGCATCCTTCTTCCAGATCTCTCAGCTGCTCTGTAATTAGCTGCTAGGAGAGGTGTAGGCGCAGTGCAGTTCACTCACTCACTAATTTTCTCCCTCCCTTATTGTAGGGAAGCACCTTTGTTTGGCACCTTCCCAATAACTTGGCCATAAACTGGGAACTCACCGCCATGAACACGTATCCCATTACTCCGTGGCGTACTGTATTGATACACCAACCCATTGTGCCACAGGGATGTGGTTCCAGTGGATTTTTAAAGGAAGAAAAACTGCATTATCTTACTGACACAAAAAAAACTGGAACAGTCAGCACCTTCTCAATCTTCAATTGCACTTTCTCATCAGCAATGTACATCATGTACATATTTATGAAAAATGTGACCTTATAGTTACCACTGAATAAAGCGCTGAAGCAGTTTTCCTCCTCAATTAAATTTAGATTTTTTTGTATTGCTAAGTAAAGGTGTTGATCAGGGAAATGGAGTAACTTGAAATTCTGTCTTCTGCAGCCTTCAAATTAATATTTCACTTGCAAATGAAAATTATCAATATGCACGACATAAAATCACCTACAAGACAGCAACAACAATTTTTTTTTCGCCAGTCTACCCCAAGCTCTACTGCAGTCAAGTTCCATGTGCACTGGTAGATCTCCATTATCTCTATTAAATGGCTATTCAATTGGAGTACAGTTATCATACATAGGCAAGCTACTTACTGTGAGAGACATAATAATTCACAACAACATCCACACACACATATACATTTTTCTTTGGAGAACAATGGTACTTTGACTGAATATAGTGCTAAGTTGGTGTCCTAGAAATCAGCGAAACACAGACCAAATATTAAAACTGGACCTTTCTGATCTGTACCACAACAGCTGGTGTATTTAACCATTGAGCCATCAAGGGAGTTAAAACATAACTCACTTGCATTCATTTAATAGAATTAAATGTTTATAAGTAGAAACTAAGCCCAGGCACAGTTGTTGACCTCTCCAGGAAATTTTCTGCATTTCAGACACTTGCTGTAAAGTCAGTTACACTGCTAGGCTGAAATCAACAAGTTTGACGCAGGCCAACAACAAGAACACAACGATCCACACAACTTCGTGGGTGCAATTTAAACATCATTCTTAATATTTACACCAACTCCTCCAGAAAGCAAATTCCAAGTCTCATCTTGGTGCACAATGAGCAAAGAAAAGCTAACTTTGTTTGAAGTGGACAACTTCCACACAACTCAAATGTAGCTCCTGACAGGCCGAACAAAGAAGCAAGATACTTTCGCCAGAGAACTGTCAATGTCTCACTAATTTTAAAAAATGTTATGTTCTAAGTATGGTGGAAGTTGAAGGGTTAAATAGAATATTAAATATTGCCGCACTCAGTTGGTGGCTCCCCTGCCTGCAATCAACTTCAGTGCAGCACAGAGGAAGTGTTGCATGTTAGAAGTGTCATTCTTTAGGTGATACATTAGCCCAAAAGCCCTGTGTTTCTACTTAGATGAAGTTGAAAGATTCTATTGCACTATTTGAACAGCAGAAAGTACACCTGATGTCCTGGTCAACATTTCCAACTGCAACCAACGTCATAAACAGACTGTTTTTTCACCTCACTTGCCATTTGTGACAACTCACTGCTGAGGAAGCAGAAGCTGCATTTATTCGCACGACAGTGACTTCACTTCAAAATAAATTAACTGGCTGTGAGGATTTGCGACATCCTGAATATGTGATCAAACACGATATAAATTCAGATACATTCTTGTGAAGCAACAGGTGCTTATTTTGGTGCATATCTGACACAAATTACTCAAGCTACAAAACCCTTTAAGAACAACTGTCGTGGAAAAAGTGATATTAATGCTAGCAGTCACTGTATGACAAAGCTGAGAAAAAGCCAAAATAAGTGCAAAGATTTCTGAAGCACTAAAGATGGTACCAAAGTCAATATAAGCAAACACATCTTGCTTTACAGATAGGTGCATCAATTTTTGCAACAGTAACTTATACTTAACAATTTAACATTATAAAATATCCTGAGTTTCACAAAGCATTATAAAACAAAATATGACACTGAACTACATAGGAGGTATGAGGTCAATGACCAAAAGTTTGCCCAAGGAAGTAGGTTTAAAGGAGCATCTCAAAGGAGGAAAGTGAGGTAAAGAGGCGGAGAGGTGCTGGGAGGGAATTCCAGAGCTTTGGGCCTAGGTTAAGCGAAGGCATGGCCACCAATGGTGGAGTGATTAAAATCAGCATGCTTGTTTTTAAATGAACAGATTGATAGGATTTTGGATTATTCTGCACTTGGTGCAAATCCACCAAAGGTTTTGGATTTATGTAGGCAGATGCTATTCACAGGTGGATGCAACATAACATAAATATGAGGCTTTGAAGGATTTCTCTTGGAATTCCTAATGCTAAAAGTACAAAGAGTTTAAGAAATGTACAAAGGCCAAGAACATGGAGCTCAGTAGAAATGTCTTCCCCCTCAAAACTCCCTACAATTATATAGAGGACACAATATGAAGGCCCAAGTAGTACTATTTGCACCCCACAAGCCAGCTAACTAGAGAACCCACAAATTAAATCAGCAGCAGGCTCTGATCAGCATCATTAAATGAATAAATATACACCACTTGTCTTTGTAAAATGCTCTGCTTTTACCATACGTTAGATTGACAATACATTAGGCAAACTGGACAAAAAGAAAACAATAGGTTTTCCTGGTGCAACAGATTTCTCTATGGTTTGGATCCACCACAGGAGGGAACAGCAAATGACCTTTAGGTATGTGGTGTGGATTTTGGATGCTTATACAAAAAGATTCAAATAACGTTTAGAACGATTGTGCCTGTCTGTAGAATCTGATAACTTTCATGCCATGAAAATGATTTGTAAAATGACTCACATATGGTACAAAATACTGCACTGAAAGGAATAATATTGGATGCTAATCATTGCATTACATTGCACTAACCAATCTTTGGCTTGTTAATACATGTACTACATGGCAATTAGTAAACATGATGAGGTAATTTTCAACAACAGGAGCTTTGATTTAGTGATGCCACATGACTAGGACTATTTTTTCAAAAATTATTTCATAGGATGTGGGCATCACTGGCAAGACCAGCATTTATTGGCCATTCCTAGTTGCCCTTGAGAAGGTGGTGGTGAGCTGTTTTCTTGAATCGCTGCGGCCCATGTGCTATAGGTACACCCACAGTGCTATTAGGAAGGGAGTTCCGGGATTTTGACCCAATGACAACGAAGGAACGGCAATATATTTCCAAGCCAGGATTGTGAGTGACTTGGAGGGGAACTTCCAGGTGGTGGTATTCCCATCTATCTGCTGCCCTTGTCCTTCTAGGTGGTAGTGGTCATGGGTTTGGAAGGTGCTGTTGAAGGAGCCTTGGTGAATTCCTGCAGTGCATCTTATAGATGGTACACACTGCAGCTACTGTGCTTTGGTGATGGAGAAAGTGAATGTTTGTGAATGGGGTGCCAATCAAGCAGTCTGCTTTGTCCTGGCCAGTGTCAAGCTTCTTGAGTGTTATGAGAGCTGCACTCATCTAGGCAAGTGGGGAGTATTCCATCACACTCCTGACTTGTGCCTTCTAGATGGTGGATTGGGGAGTCAGGTGGTGAGTTACTCATCGCAGGGTTCCCAACCTCTGACCTGCTCTTGGAGCCACTGTATTTATATAGCAAGTCCAGTTCAGTTTCCGGTCAATGGTAACGCCCAGGATATTGATAGTGGGGGATTCAGCAATGGTAATGCCATTGAATGTCAAGGGATGATGGTCAGATTCTCTCTTGTTGGAGATGGTCATTGCCTGGCACTTGTGTGGCACGAATGTTACTTGTCACTTGGCAGCCCAAGCCTGGATATTGTCCAGGTCTTGCTGCATTTGGACATGGGCATGCTTCAGTATCTGAGGAGTCGCAAATAATGCTGAGCATTGTGCAATCATCAGCGAACATCCCCACTTGTGACCTTATGATGGAAGGAACGTCAATGATGAAGCAGCTGAAGATGGTTAGGCCGAGGATGCTACCCTGAGGAACTCCTGCAGCAATGTCCTGAAGCTAAGATGACAGACCTCCAACAACCATGATCATCTTCCTGTGCTCGTTATGACTCTAACCAGTGGAGAGTTTTCCCCCTGATTCCCATTGACTCCAGTTTTTACAGAAACAGTATTGTGGCTTTCCATAGGATGTTGTAAATATTGATTCCCTTTCTTTTCTCAAAAAATGTTAATTTCACCCACAAAAAAGTGTGTTCTCACCTGAAAAACTAACACAGATTATATATATTTTTAAACTATAATCTATCAACTCTTTCAGGTTTACTACCTGGGCACAAATGTCAAAAAATTGTGAATTCACTTTGGTTTCTTCCAAGTCTAGTCTCAGATGACTTCAAGGTGGCCCTCTAACAGATAATTAAATACTTGGGGGGGTGGTTTTACGCTTGTTTTGTGCCCAGATTTGAGTGGAAATGGGCTGAACCAGTACCAAAAATTGCTGAACTTAAAACGTAGGTGCATTATGCCCAAAGACATTTAAACTCATGTTTAACAGGATCTTTCATATTAGTTCAAGATTCAATTTGCTCCAATCATGCCCCAGTTACATAAATTGGCCACACTTCCAAGGTCAAAACTGATTCACCAGTTGCATTGGTTTGGGAAGGTCCTTCAAATTGTGCACATTTTCTTGGGCACTTGTTTTACGTTAAACATCTGTGATATGGAAAACCTTTATGAAAAAACTTACCAATGAACCTATGAAATATATTTTTTAGAACATTTTCAATCAGGTTACCCACAGACAAAAGACTGGACACCTTTACTTGAAATGTTTACTTCTGGTGACAAACACATTGTCAACTATATTAATAAAGTTTCCCCAGTTTGCCACTCTTAAGTACAAAGAATGGTTTTTTTAAGAAACAACTGTGTTCAATTACACTGCCTGATTGCACTAGTTCATGGAAGATTTTACATTTGTAATTATGCAAATTAATTTTAGTGGGAACTTAAAAGTATAACTTAAATAGCAAAATTTCAAATGTATTTTGTGAGTAATTTCGCGATTGTGTTCAAAGCGGAAACTCTAACCCCGGATGCTTATTCCTTTACAGACTCTACATCAAGGTCCTACCTGTTGGCCGAGCTAGAAGAGCTTGACCTGGATGAGGCTGAGGAAGGTCTCTGCAGAGCTGCTGAGCCCCCAGAAGAGGTTAAAGGTGACTGCCTGATAAATAGGTAGAGACAGAAAAATCGAAGATGCTGATTTAATTTTCTACTTTGCATCTAAAATTTGTCTTGTGAACTTGAGTATTTCAGCCTCAAGGCCCATACCTCAACACACCCTCCTTCTGGATGGCTAAGATTAAGCATCTGCCATGAACTTTTTCTCAGGACTTTGAGAAAATACAGCTCAAAGTAATATCAATTTTTATTTTGCCACTGAGTTACAAATCTTTCACAGGAGTAAAGTTCATGGTCAATGAAAACTTGAATTTTTGATACAGCTAATGTGCCTCTACTTTTTGTAATCTTCATCGCTTGGATTGCTATTTGCATCTCAGCAGTTAAAAACTCTCAAATATATTTACTAAAACAAAAGTATAATTTATTATTCAGTCATTGATGCCTAAATTATTAAAAAACTAGAAAGAACTTGGGAACTGATGCAAATAGAAAATGTAACTGAATATTTATTGCACTGAGATGCAATGCTTCATTTTAAAATTTGCAAGAATTCAGCATACGTTTTTGTATTTTAACAATATTGCTTTACTCAAGTGAAGAATATGTTTAGACATCTACACAGTTTAAACATGCAAACACAACAGGGTGCCATGCAAAGCAACATGGAGCTATGTTTGTTACAGAGTAAGATGCACTGTTTTTCTTCTAAGGTTGCAAATACTGGTAAAGAAGTGTATTCCACAAATGAGGCTAAATTAATAAGTTGTGTGTGTGTCTGACAATTCCAAACCTCACGTTTGATCAAGTGAATAATTGTTGAATTAATGAAACCGTTTCTCAAGAATCTCAATAATAGTGAAATATTTTAATTGCTTGAACTCTATCGAGTGCTTTCGGTCTTACACAAAGATTAATACAGATATTTATATGTTGAGATTAGGCATTGGATAAAACACAATACACTGTCCAAAGTGAAGAAAGCCTTTAGCTCAACCCATCCATACATCGTTTTATGAACTCCAATTCTCACACCACCACCCAATCACACAGTTGATCCTCCAAAAGAAACGCACAGGCTTCAAAATCACTGTTGCAAATATTAATAGATAAAGTAATTGTACTGCATTCCTTTGTATGGTTTTTATTGAAAAGATTAAATCATGTTTTCCAAATGGATTAACACCTTTGTTAAAACAGTAAAGAGAAAGGACCCATTAGATTACTAACGATTCATTTGGCATTACTGTTATTTCTACACCCAAGTTCTGCGCCCTATCTCCTCTGGTAAAAAATAATCAAACATGCTATTAATCCCCAAGCGATGTTGATTCAACTCCTTTTAAAGGCAATTCCAAATCAGCAATCTTCTTTGTGAGTTCACATTTCTACTATCCTGGGAGTTGAGGAAGGGGACAAATTCTAGTTCAGAGCTTTTCTTCAACATAGTGAATTTTGAACTTGTGTCTCCTCTGATCCTCAGCAATCACTGCCTAAGTAGCAACTTAATCACAGCAACTACGCTTTACCTGCAGTTTAAAAAAAACATCTCTCTTTATGCATCCTGTTCACATCATGATCTCCAATGACTGTAACACTATTCCAAGTCATTCCTCCATCACTACTAAACAATCACAAAGTACAGAATTTTAGTTGACTGGTAC
This sequence comes from Carcharodon carcharias, assembly GCF_017639515.1. Taxonomy (NCBI): domain Eukaryota; kingdom Metazoa; phylum Chordata; class Chondrichthyes; order Lamniformes; family Lamnidae; genus Carcharodon; species Carcharodon carcharias. The sequence goes on along the minus strand of NC_054476.1, from coordinate 150,752,594 downwards.
GTACCCTCCACACATCAAAAATTCATTGGAAGCTCGTCTGCCAACCGTCCCCAATGGCATGTCATCTACATAAAATTTCAGAACAGACTTATGAGCATAAACTATCAGAGACACCAAAACCTTTCCAAGGTGAATACAATGGTTAAACATAGCTAAGTATTTACATGTATTGGTTAAAACGAGTGTGATAACTTTGAAGGAAAGAGTTGGATCTTTAAAAAAAACAATGCAATTACGTAAACAATACATCTGATAGATACTTTCTGGTCCTCTATTTATTTTACAAGATCAAGGTTACAACACAATAAACGTTTGTGACAGATTATGCGAGTATAATTAATTAGGAATAAGTAGCAAATCCAGTTTCAAACCCAAAACAGCTGTTCAAAAAGACCTAATTTGAACCCATTCAGCATCATCTGCCCATTTAATTGTCAACCTTGGGTCAACTGGAACACTCTTGCCTCTTTTGAGATTTAAAGGCCAAATTCAGAGACTTAATCTAGGCTGACTCCAGTGCAGTACTGGGGAGTGCTACTTTGCTGGAGGTGCCATCCTTTGAATAAGTCTTGAATATAAGATTTGGTAAATTTGGAAAAGAGAGAGCAGAATATTTACGAGAAACTAAATACAAGTATGATTTCACGTGATTTTCAGGGTATTCATATTTTTGCCAAACTTTTTCTGTGGTTACTGAGTGTAATTCTATTGCTGGGGTTGAAACGCTTCTCTGTTTTGGGTACCCCCAATCAGACAGAATAAAACACATTTACTCTATGCAGCAATGTACTTCAAGCTCAAATCTAGAAGAAAGGCAAGGCATAAAAACAGCTGGGGGATAACTGACAGCAGCCAACTTATACCAATACATTTTCAGGCCTTAATAGCCTATGTTGCAACAGTGCAGTCAAGCTGCTTCCAGAAACCCCAGTCTTTTTTTTCCTGTTTAGATAGGCACAATGGCAAACATGAATCCTTGAGCTGAGTGAAATAAAACCATCAGAAGCAAAGAGCAGTTGCTTACATGACTGATCTGAAGAGATGCTATGTGGAACTAGAACAAAGTCATCTGTGTCACATGAAGAGTTCTTACTGCCACTGCTGGCAGAGTCTTTGGAAACCTGCAGATAGTTAGGTGGACCCAAAGGCGGGGAAGACAGAGTGTCCTCCTGTATGCGTTGCATATCTGGTAATGACTGAAAAAAAAACAGATGAGTTATATTATAGTGACTATATCAGAAGGTAGTGTTACATTTTGCCTTTATAATCTTGGAGCTGCATTAATAAAATTATAAATTACAGCTTATTCTGTTATTCTGCAAGGTTTCTTCCTGACAGAAAACAGTTTTAGGTTTTTGTTTGCTTAAAATATTACCCTTTAGAGGATTGTGATTGTATATCTATTTCACCACATAAAATACAAGACAAGATTAGACTAGTCTACTTTCTCTCCTATTTTTAATTTCTCCATTCACCACGTCACAACCAAAATTTAGGATGGTCTCTGATGGTAACGGTACCAAAAATATATCAAAACACCTAACCACTAAAAGTCTGTCTGCTAAGGTGAATGTAAAAGATCCTAGGACACTATTTCTAAGAAGAACAGGGGAGTTATCCCTGGTGTCCTGGCCAATATTTATCCCTCAATCAACATCACAAAAAAAGTTATCTATCTAGTTATTATTACATTGCTGTTTATGGGAGATTGCTGTGCTCAAATTAGCTGCCTCTTTGCCCATATTACAACAGCGACTACACTTCAAAAAATACTTCTTTGGCTGTAAAGCACTTTGAGGTGCCCAGTGGTCATGCAAAATGCTTTATAAATCCAAGTCATTTTTTTTTGGATTCTTCAGTCTGTCACTTCCTTATCTGAAGAGTTGGGCACCATGTCACACAAAACTCAAGATTTGACAGCACACCAACTTTACAGGGGAGAATTGACATTGCCACTATGCCGAAACATCCCATGACAAAAGATGGTGTTCCATTATAACTTACTGAATACCCGGCAAGTCACTGATATAGGATTGATACAGCAACTGTATTATTGATCACCTACCATTTTCAAGTTATTGGGGCCATGCTCTGTAGCTACAGCGAAACACCAAAGAGGATCCAAGGGCTCGGGCAGCATTGAACCAGAAGTCTCAAATTGGAGTTTGAGGATTGCTGCTATCAAACCAAGTCTCACTTCTGTAAAGTTTATTTTTCTACAAAGTTGTTCCATGGGAAAAAATACACAGAACCAAAAAATTCAATTTCAAAGTTTAAACACATTTGTCACAAAGCACCAGGAAATCCCAGTATGGACAAATCCAGACCTTGTATCTTCTAAGTTTGGGGGATTGTCAAAAAAATGAAGGCAGATGGCAGGACAAGCTAAAGATGACATAATTGGAGTCTAATTTAAATTGACAAGGGTGGCATACAAGAGAGAATGTCATCGTTCCAACTTTGTTATCCAAACTTCTGGAAACTGGCTGCCAATGAAGAGAGGAAAAGGTTGCTTTGGTGCACAACATGATGTCACCAATTGTATATATGCTTGGCTTTACAGAATACTGGCAAAATAGAACAGAGGTCAGGGGCAGAATTTTCTGCCTACTGGGAGGGCGGGTGGTCCCAACCCCCACTGGAGAAGCGGGCCCTGCTGCCACTTTAAGTGGGTGGGCCAATTAAGGCCCACCCAGTGTGACATCCACCGGGAAGCGCTATGCGCTTCCTATGCCGGGTGGGGGGGGGGGGGATTCCCCAAAAGCGAGAGTACGCTCTTTCACACATGCGCATGAAAGAGTGCACATCTCCCTGAGGCTAAGTGCTGCCTCAGGGAGATCGCTGACAGTTTTAAAAATGTTAAAAATAGAAAAAAAAATCCTTAACATGTCCCCCTCTTGTGACAATGTCACATGACATGGGACATGTTCATAAATTATACTAAAACTTTATTAAACTTTTTAAATCCCTAACTGAAACCTCATCCCGCCGGTGGATGAGGTTTCATGCTTTTTCTATTGCCCGCCGGGGCTCCTGGCCTGCCTGCTAACCTTAAGTTTGGACGGGCAGGTCCTTTAATTGTTTCAATGATCCTGTCAATGGCCTCAGTTGGCAGGCCTGCAACTGATTTTGCTGCAGGCTCGCCTTCCTGAAAATTTAAATGGGGCGGGATGACGTCGGGGGTTCTCCCCAACATCATCCCACGTCACTTTATGCATCGGTGAGTGCGCCCTGCCCCCTGCTTGCTGACGGCAAAATTCAGCTCTGGGCTACATACAGAAATACATATAACAAATGTACGTGTAGGTTTATTCCACAGCTGGCTTTGATACAAAAAATGCAAACTTAGCTGGAATACAAATTTGCATGAGCGCAAACTGGAGTTATGAAAATAGCATCAAGTTAACGTCCCCACAAAAAAGTTAAGAGCATGCCATAATTCTGCAGCTGGATTTGATTTTTATATTTGCAAATCAACAAATTAACAATTGTTCTTGATTATCTATTAAATGAATATTCTTTGACCTGAAATTAATGTCAGACTTACTAAACTAAAATTACTTCATATACTTGTGTAAATCAAGTTTCTAAGGCTAAGGGCGGGACCCACTGCTGGATTGTGAAAGGGCTTTAGGCTGGGCCGCCGAATCTCATGCGGTGAGTCACGCCCACAACATGGCTGGAAATTCCCAGTCTAAATTTTTAGTCGAGAAGTAGGGGTTGATTTTTACCAGTAATATTTGCGAGGGGTTGAAATCCACCCTCTCCCATTGTCTCACTATTGCAGAGTTGCCAGGTCTGTGACTGTTCCCGTCAACTCCACCTCCAAAAGTAGTGCAAAAGGAGCCAAAAAGTATTTTTATTTATAAATAATAAGCTCCCTGGAGACAGACATCGATTTCAGTACATTAAATTCATCAAATTCAAAGGCAAAAGCTCCTGGAGGGGAGGCGGTGGCAAAGTGATTTTGACACTGAACTAGTATTCTAGAGACACAGGGTAACGTTCTGGGGACCCGGGTTCGACTCCCATCCAGATGGTGAAATTTGAACTCAATAAAAATTTGGAATTAAAAGTCTGATGATGACCATGAAACCATTGCTGATTGTTGCAAAAAACCCATCTGGTTCACTAATGTCCTTTAGGGAAGGAAACCTGATGTCCTTACTTGGTCTGGCCTATATATGACTCCAGACCCACAGCAATGTGGTTGACTCTTAAATGCAAGACGGGCAATTAGGGATTGGCAATAAATGCTGGCCCAACCAGCGATGCCCACATCCCATGAATGAATTAAAAAAATACAAATTTATACAATTTCACTGTTTTTTCATAGCACTGAAAAGAATACTACTTTACAGCAGAGCATGTACTGAATTTGTATAAAAATCACTGTCCTTCCCATTTTCAGAACCTAATAAAGTGTCTCAATCTGCTTCTTGAATGGCATCATCAGATGGATCATCAACATCATCAGGAATCACATCATCATTAGCCACATCATTCCACAAATAATCATCTTCTGTGCTATCAAGTGCATTGGATATCCCATATTTCTTGAATGATTTGGTGACAATTTCCATTCTGATTTTGTCCCAATTTCCATTCTGATTTCATCCCAGACCTCTACGGCCCATTCACAGGATTATCATCATCGGAGCCGGTCGTCGTCCACGGTCCATCAGAATCGAGGATGACGTCCATCAGGCTCAGTGAGACTTCAGATGACTGAGTGGCCAGGTTCTGGATCCGCATGTCCTTCTGCAGTGGAGGCACGTTGTTACGCAGGGGAGTGGAAATCACAGGCCAGGTTGGCTTCCTTCTCCTTCCTCTGCTGCTACCATTCTGCCTCATTGAGCCTTGAAGTGGCTTGTGCCTTGTTGGACCAGGTGGCGCCATGCCGAGTGATCAGCAGCATTCTCCTCCCAGGCCTCTACAACCCAGTCACAGGACTGCCAACATCAGAGCCCAGATGCTGGCTCCCTTAGCGAATGTCTTCTCCTCCGATCATCCAGTCATTCCACTTTTTTTTTATGTTACCCTTGAAGGGCTAGTTTAGAGAGACATCCAACGTTTGAAAAAGGCTGGTTAGAGCACCAGGACAGCACTATCACCGTTTTGCAACCTAGCTTCAGCAATATCATCAACAAGGTGTGATCTGAACATATCCCAGGGCCTTTATCTTTACATAATCCTCCTGGTTGGAAACTCCAAAATTTCCTCGACCATATTCCTGAGTCACCTTCATCCATTCATCATTTATCATGAACATAGACAACTACTCCTTTTGGGAATTGCTGTTTTGGGAAGGGTTTTCTCTTGAATATCACCATTGGTTTAAGTTTTGTCCAATCGGGCCTACGCAACAGCACAATGGCAAATCCACTCTTTTCGTGGCCAGTTGTCTTCACTAACAGTTTTCTCTCCAACTTTCCTCATCATTTTACTAGCTGACAAGTCAAAATTTGAGAGTCTTATCCATGTTCCCAATACAGGCCAATCTGTATCCATTCTTCTGTCAATGTTTGATTATAAACCACTGAAGAACGATAAGCCTATCATCAAGTTCTGCTACGAGACACTGAAATCTTGGTGTTCTGTTGCAGTGCAGACAGATGGCTGATCTTCTACCTCAAAAAAGAACATAAGAAATGCTTGTTTCAGGTAGAAGATTTGGACAGATCCTTGAGAAACAACAGTCCATTCCAACTATTTTCACTGGCATATTTTGCAACTCATCTTTTAACTGTGGCCACATCTAGGCTTTTCTCCATCTGCATATTTATTCTTAGGCACCCTCGCAAACTGCGTACAGAGCTTCCAATCTCTAACATTCTTCCCCAATACCTTAAATTTTCTAGCTGCTGAACAATTTCCTAGCTGCTCTGCAACCTCAACAACTAAGTTTGAACTGGGCTATGTATCTACCGTTTTCCTTCTTGATACCATGGTGCCATATTAAGAGACGGGATTGGCAGGAACGCAGCGCACACCAGTGAGGTGGTAGCCTTGACATCAGATGATGATGTGCACAGACACGAGGAGCTGAACAGTCACCATCAGTGGTATTCTACCTTATGATTCTACAAGCAAGTTTGACTTCAGCAGTGACCAGGTAGGAAGCACAAAGAGTTTAGATTTTTTGACTAAAGGTTAGGATCGACTTATCCACGAGATCGACCATCATTCAAGTATATATGGGAAATATAAATGATCTGAAAGTACTAAGCCTTTACAGCAGTTTCAAATCGTTCACTTATCAATAATTATCAATTAATGAAACTAGTGACAGTCAGATTAATTCATCATTCAACATCAATGGCAGAATTTTAATCAGATGTTATGTGGAATAAATAATGCATCAATAAAATAGACTACTTACAGGAGGAGAGGCAAAATGACAAGATGGAGAGCTGCCACAAGAGCTACCAGAAACGGAACCAGGGCACGTGGGTACAGGCACAGGGCATGCTGCAGATATAATTGTTCCAATCATTATGTCTAAGTACCATATTTCATTATGGCTTTGCATTAAAGCATCCAATTTAATTGATCAAATGTATTTCAAGCATGCTCCCTATCATTCAACCATGTCCTGATTTAAACAGAGCATGATGAAGGGGCAGAATAGAAACACTGAAAGGGCAATTTCCATAATATCATGTTTCCATTTCCATTGATGCCATTGTGTAAAGTGTTAGAGCGAAGCTTAAACGAAAACAGTTTAAAACTTTTAGCTTTCTTGTGCTAATTTACATAGAAACATAGAAAATAGGAACACGAGTAAGTCATTCGGCTCTTCGAGCCTGCTCCGCCATTCAATATGATCATGGCTGATCCTCTATCTCAACGCCATACTCCCACTCTCCCTTCATACTCCTTGACACCTTTAGAGTCTAGAAATCTATCTATTTCCTTCTTAAATATATTCAGGGACTTGGTAACCACAGTCTTCTGTTATAGAGAATTCCACAGGTTCACCACCCTCTGAGTGAAGAGGTTTCTCCTCATCTCAGTCCTAAATGGATGTTCAACTGCCTTCAGGCTCTAGGGACTGCTAATAAGTATGCTCATTTGGGAGAATAACTTTCAAGTGCAATACAGTTTTAGGTAGTTGTTTCGTAGTACAGACCTTAAGCATTGCTGAAAAAAGAGACATTTTTGTCAAAGCCTTTCGTTTTGTACTCAGCAAGACAATTTGCAAGAAAATACCATTGTCGGGGAAACAACATATTTATAATGTATAAGAGAGTGCTGACTGGTTGGCTAGTGGACTCTCATCAGTAGAGGCATATATATCACACAAACTCATGAACTGGCTCAAGGCCATCACTTTCAACCCTGAAAAGTGTCCAGTCCCTCACCTTGCCTTTCCAGGGTAATCTATATCAAACATTTGAGCAACAGGTGACGCTAGCTGTTTCACGCTGCTATGCAGTAGAAACACAATTGGTATTTGCCACTAACAGGATGCTGTTGTCAAGCCAAAAAGACGTTCTGCCCATTACACAAATGAGTAATGTGGTACATGAATTTCAATGCCAGTATGATGCTAGGTATGTAGGCCATATATTCCAAAGGCTGGCGGATCATATCAAACAGCACGTCCCAGCCGCTGTTTACCACAGACCGTATCCAACGAGCCCCTGCTTGCAAAACTCAAAACACAGTGTCCAACATTCGGTGCGATTCTGCAATTGGACAACATTTGCTAAATAATCCTGTGTTAAGAATTACGTTGACAATTAATTTGCAGTTGTCAGTTGAGCTCGCAGTGTGACGCATTTGCATGTACCGAAAGCTATATATATTAATACACAAGATTCTGTTCTTTGCAGGCAGAAAGAACATGTACACACGGTGCACCTATTTCAGTTAAACAAGTGACAGCCATTCACTGGTTGATTCCCCAGACAACGTCTTGGCTACAGTCAAGCTGCCTGATTTAAATTCCAAACAATGTTTGGCAGTTAACTGTCAGTCACCATCAACTGGTGTATTCTCCATGGCAACACTTTTACCAATGAGAGTGCACTTCCCAACCAATCAGCACTCTCTTCTCATACAGTATAAATATGTTGTTTCCCCTGGCATTGGTATTTTCTTGTGAATTGCCCTGATGAATCCAAGACAAAAAGCTTCAACAAAAAATCTCTTTTCCAGCAATACAATTTTAAGTGTCGATATGAATGTGTCAACTAATACATAATTTTATTAACTCAAAATTCAGCTTAAAAGAATGGCTTAAGCCAGTGAAAGCTTTTTTTTTTTAAAAACGGTTGTTGCCACCATTGAAATATACAATGACAGTCAACAGGAAGAGGAAACCAATAGACAACAACAAATTGGCAAAGGCCCAAATATCCTTCATGATGCTCCCTCATGCAAAACATGCAAAACAAATGAACTGCAGGTGGTCACTAGCATATATAAAATGCATACAAATTGCATCTACCTCCTTTCTTCCAAACCACATCCTCCACAAAAAAGCTTCTCACAAAATACTCTGGAGACCACGTGGACAAGACTGCCTTTGTGTGGCTGCTATTCATCATGGCTGATGGGCATGCAACATGGGAGGTACAATGTTATGATTTGTGCAACTGGATGCAAAAACAGATTAAAGAAATATTTTGAGGAAAATAGGGAGGGGTTGTGGCAGAGAAAATACATACTACTATTTCCAACACAGTGAGCTAGATTAAACTCAACAGCCAATTGAGATGAAGTATGATGTTCAATCAATACAAGTTATTAATTTCCATTGAAAGATATTGAAAGAACATCCATGTGAACATTGGACTCAAATAAGAACCCGAGTATAAACAAATGTTCTGGCAGACATTATCTACCTCAAGGGAGTGATTGGCTAATTAAAGTCAGTTGCTTTGAGAGATAGGTAATAAACTGGTTGAAGCAAAATTTCTCTCTGCATTGCCCAAACAGAATTTATGAAGAGAGACATTAATTGTTAGCTTTATCTCCCTTATAAACCAAACTAAAAGGGTGTTTGCAGCCCACAATTTAGTAAAGACCACTAACAAATTATAATAAAACAAAACCAATGACTTACATTTTTTGACTGACAATGTTTGATCCATGAAAGGATGGTTAAAGAATGTTTCTGAAAAACAAAAATTCAGTTTGTTTTATTCTCTGAAGTTCCTGGTGGTTTAGAGCTGCATCTAAATCCTATGACCAAGATTTCAGTGAACAAATATTACAAGCTACAAATATATTAGTCATTTGCCTCAAAAGGTATTGTGAAAATGTTTACTTTCCAGTGAAACATTGCATTTTAAACTCCACATTTGGGACTCTTATTGTACACAAATGTATATCCACAGTATCATTTATAACACAACTGGTGACTGGAGGCAAATCAAACTGTTAACTGGGATTAAAGTGTATAGTTCAAAGTATACTGTTAATTTCGACTGTACAGAAATCGCAGAACACCCATGTGAACTACAAAATTAGACTCAATTAACAACATGTGTATGAGATCCTGTATTGGCAGACATTAGACTTCCCCTAGAGGATTACTTTGTCAACCAGAGTCAGCTTCTCACGGAATGTGATATTATACTTGTGTGGGTGGGCTCCTTTGCATTGTCCAAGTAGGCCTGTAAGCAGATTGTAGTAGTAATGCAATAATGCCATTTTTGGATGGGCCTTTCCTACCTCAAAAGTGGTGAAGAAAATTCTGGATGTGGGCAGAAAACTATGCTCCTTTGCAATAAATATGTATATCACAAGGAACTCTAATTTAACAATGTATCACACAATATTAACATAATACAATGACTTGCATCTATATCATGCCTTTAACATCCAAAGGTGTTCCAGCCTCCATGAAGACACTCCTTAAAACCTGCCTTTGTTCAAGGTTTTGTTCACCTGTCCCAATGCCTCATGTGGCTTGGTGTTAAATTTTCTTTCATAAAGCCCCTGTGAAGCACCTTAGGAAGTGCTACTATGATAAATTGATTCCATAAATTAAAGTTGTTACTGTTAGGGCAAGTGACCAAAAGTTTAGTCAAACAGGTAGGGTTTAAGGAGAAAAAAAGCAAAAAACTGCGGATGCTGGAAATCCAAAACAAAAACAAAAATACCTGGAAAAACTCAGCAGGTCTGGCAGTATCTGCGGAAAGGAGCACAGTTAACGTTTCGAGTCCGAATGATCCTTCAACAGACTAAGTAAAAATAGAAGAGAGGTGAAATATAAGTTGGTTTAAGGGGAGGGTGGGACAAGTAGAGCTGGATAGAGGGCCAGTGATAGGTGGAGATAACCAAAAGATGTCAGAGACAAAAGGACAAAGAGGTATTGAAGGTGGTGATATTATCTAAAGAATGTGCTAATTAAGGGTAGAAAGCAGGAGAAGCAAGGTACATATAGCCCTAGTGGGGGTGGGGTGGTGTGAAGGTTCTACCATTAATTAGCACATTCTTTAGATAATATAACCAGCTTCAACACCTCTTTGTCCTTTTGTCTGTGACATCTTTTGGTTATCTCCACCTATCACTGGCCCTCTATCCAGCTCTACTTGCCCCACCCCAACTTAAAGCAGCTTATATTTCACCTCTCCTCTATTTTTACTTAGTTCTGTTGAAGGGTTATTCGGACTCGAAACGTTAACTGTGCTCCTCTCTGCAGGGTTTAAGGAGCATCTTAAAAGGATGCTGGAGAAGAGGCAGAGAAATTTAGAAGGGAATTCCTTAGGGCCTAGGCAGCTGAAGGCACACTGCCAATCTGGAGCAATGACTATTAGGGATGCACAAGAGATCAGAATTGGAGGAGCGCAGAGATCACGGAGGGTTGTAGAGCTAGAGGAGATCACAAATGTAGAAGGGGTGAAGCCCATGGAGCAATCTGAAACCAAGCGTGAGAATTTTAAAAATTGAAGCATTGCTGGACCAGAGGCCAATGTAGGCCAGCAGACAAAGGGATGATCAGTGAACGGGATTTTGTGAGAGTTAGGATATGGGCAGCAGTATTTTGGATGAGTTCAATGAGTTCAAGTTTACAGAGAGTGCAAGACCAGCCAGGGGACCTTTGGAATAGTCAAATTTACAAAAAAAACAAAGGCATGGATGAGCAATTCAGCAACAGATGAACTGAGGCAAAGCGGTTAAAGGTAACTACAGCAAGGAACTGAATGATTGAAATCAGTTAGGTCTAAAACTTATTAGAGGATATGAAGTAAGGGAACTAAAACAAGAAACTCACCAAAATCCATTCTGTCCTTCTGGTTTCTCTGAAGCAAACCAAGCAATAGGCCACCCAGGTGACTAGAAGTTTCACTTGGGATGCTGTTTAATAGAAAAATCACCATCACCAGTAGAAAGTAAAGGGAAGCAGTATTGCAAGACCAAATAATAAAATTAAGCATTTTGTGCTTTAACATTTGAGTCAGGAAAAGTAATGCTGTCATCACACTACATGGGCTTGCACTATATTCATTGGCCCATTTGCCCTGTCAATAATTGTAAAGTTCTGTTCTTCCCACATTTACCAAGCACACATTTCTTAGTAATAACATCAGCACATGAAATCATGCAATAATCTCCTACTCAAAGCAGTCAGCATAGGCCTATGGGACTGGGGCTTCTGCTCTTGGCATTAATGGTTTTCTGTAGATTCCACATGGGAAGGCTGGCTCTACAGCACAGAACTGTCTACAATTTGGTTCAAATTACCAAGCTAGTCTGGAAATATCTTAAGCTTAAGGGCGGATGATGTGGAAAGTAGGAAAAATTCAGCTTCTCAAATCAGAGTTGGAGCATGTTATTGAAGCTGTACAGAGGGTTTTCACTCTGTGTGCAACAAGTGCTATGACAGATACATTAGTGCTCTGTGATGCCATAATGTCCAAAATGGAAGTGTCCAATTTCTTAGCTCCAACACTCTAGCCAATTTCAAAGAAATAAGTTGCTTAAAATAATAATGCAATGACAAAGCGGTGGTACAATCCTCCTCACATGGAATAAGCAGTGTGTAATCCCAAATTCATTTCACAGTGCTGAACTAGATCTCAAAACAAAAGTAACAGCAGAAATCTCAAAATATGGTCACCAAAAATTCCCTTCTTGAAATACAATCTTTCACTTTTGACAATTCAGACTGAATTCCATAAACTGTGTAACGGTCCTAGACACAATCCTTCTAAAATTGATAACAGAAGCTGTTATCAATCGCAGTATTGAAACAGGAGGTGGTAAAGCATTATGGCCACATTCTCCAGAAACTATAATGCACAATAGGCATATTCCCACTTGTGAAAAGTTTTACACCTCACGGAAGACCACAAAACGTCTATACCTAAAAAGAAACTGAAGTAAATTTGACCCAAGGTTTAATAGGTAGACACTCACTTAGGCACTAAAGTCTTGTTTTTCTCATAGAAGAGCCTTAAATCTTGTGGACTGTTAGCCTACAACAGAAAGACATTTCAAATGCAAATTAGATGCTGGTTCAATTACTCAAGAGAACAATAACCATTAAGAAATTGCCCTGGTGGGTGTAAGCATTCAGTAATATGCCACATATTTCAAATTCTATATTCTAAAACATTGACATTGCAAAGATAGCTATAGTCATTAGTTCAGTGAACGTGACCTAATTCTGATGTCATAATAAGCTGGTGAATGTTAATCAGCTTAATACTGCAGCTGTGTGAAAATAAAAAACAGTATCATTCCCTGTTTCTACTTTTTTTGTCTGCATGGCTTGGCAGTAATATTCAACTCTTCCAACCGATCCTGAAGGATTTATCCATCGTGGACATGTACATTCCTAAAGGTATCGCACACAATCCAAGTTATCCAGGATTCAAAATTAAGATGGATTTTAGAATAAACTGCTTTCATCTTAGAAGAAAAAGCTCTCAAGGAAGAGGAAATTTGAGAAATCAAGGTTAAAATAAGCATGCGTACTGACTCTATTAAAATATTATTCCTGCTCTCAATCCCTTTAAGACATTCCCAGCTAATGAACTCCATGTGTAAGGTTGATTGCCAAAAATTTAAGATCAACTTGTTTACCTACCAACTTGGTAACTGTAATGTTAACACGATGAGTTTCAACATATTTTACCTCTACCACCCCCACTGCAAACACTTGTTTCTCACAGGACAAAGCCTTGTGTGAGGTATCACATCATTACATGTTTATTCATGTAGATACACAAAGCTACATAATGTGTTTTTGTCTTTGTACCCATGCCTACCATATTGCTGTACCATATGTACAAGTGTAAAACTTGGGTACTCTTGATTAGCTGATATCCATTAACCCCAAATTGATGGGAGGGGATCCTTTTTATCATGACAGATAATAGGATTTCTCCAGCACCTCAGACAAACTACTACACCATTTGAAAAAAAACTCTCAGGAGATTCAAAGGTACATCCTATAAAAGCATCTTTCTCTCAATATCTACCTGGAAAGGAGGCTTGCCAACAAGACACTGAAATATTACAGTGCCTATACTCCAGAGGTCTGCCTTGGCATCATAATGTTGCGACATGATGACCTCAGGTGCCTGAAACAAAAGAAATATCAATAGTACAATGGAGGGAAAGGCCATTACATCTTACTGCAGTCCTCATTCTAGTGTTAATCACAAATTCTCTTAAATGTGTGGTGCATTTTCACAATTCCAAATTATTTTATCACTAATATAATAAATAAAACATGCAGAACTCTCAACACATGAGTGAAGACAAATAATGCATGGTTATACAGCAGATATGGCTTGAACAGAATGGTAACAATTTCCCACACAACTATTTTACATCAACACAAGGTGTGCCAGTGGTGCTGTGCCACTGTGCCACACAGTTCCGCACATGCCAACCCCCTTCGCCACTGACTCCCACCCTCCCCCTTTCAAATTTCAGGAATGGTGAGAAAAAAAACAAATAAATGCAACAGATATATCAAAATCCCTTAAACGCACAATCCCAACTAAAACAATTCCTTCAGAAGTTACATTCAAACCCAAAAACACAATCCTCACCACAGCACTCGCCAGCTATTTGCCCTCCATCTCCAAATTTCCTCAGTCCCAGTTAAGCGGTTAATGCTGAGCCAATTAAGTCTTTTTTTTAAATGTCTTGCTGAATATCTTGCTGTAATTCTCAGTCCCAGCAGAATGGTTACTCCACAGAAGGAGGCCATTCACCCCATTCTGTTCAGATAATTATCCAATTCCCTTTTGAAAGCCATAATTCAATCTGCCTCCACCACACTCTCAGACAATGCATCCCAAATCCGAACCATTCACTGCGTAAGAAAGGCTTTCCTTCATGCTGCATTTGGATTTTTTGCCATTTACCTTAAATTGGTGTCCTCTGGTTCTTCATTTTACATTTAAGCTCATAGGCCCAATTGAACTATGTGGTAATCTCTGCACACAATGGCAAGTCAAAAAGTCCAAGTACAATCCCAAAAGTAATTTCATACAGATTTTACCTCATCAACTCCTGTTTCTCCCTCCCCCTCCTCCCTATCATAACCCCAGTAAAACAGCTTATACAATTGCACCAGGGAGAGTAGATTATATGATAGAATACGGCACTAAGGAAAACTGATAGATGCCGTCAAAATGCAGCATTGTAATGGATTTCTACTGATCAAGTTGAATTTGTTGGTTATATATTTATCCGTCCTCATTCTCTTGCTCTAAGTGTCTACATACACCACACCATTTTTTAATCAAGAAAGAAGACAGTCAGGCACCGAGATGAGATTCAGACTTGCATTGTCCCCTGTATGATGGAAGTAAGTAATTTGCCTCTTCCCATCTACTATAGCTTGAGCCACAAATCTGGAATTTAACATCCTGTGTTTAACCAAATTGAATTTCCTGCAATCTGGAAGTGTGGATGGCAAGTAGAGACAATATATACAAGTAGTACCATACAAATACAGATTGAAAGAACAAGTACATATAATTACTCAATTGTAAAAACACAGTGCTGTACATGATATGCAACATTTTTGAAACAATCTCCATCCCACTTAGCAGACAAGCTGATACATCACTCACCATGTACATGGGGGACCCACAAAGAGTGGCAGCCATCATATTACTCTGTAAATACCGGGCAAATCCAAAGTCAGCTGCAAGGGAATAGCAAAAAAATGCTTTCAATAATTTGATTGAAATATCTGACTAAAGAAAACACACCTAAGGAAATGTGTTTAATTATATAGCTTCTCATCATGTCTAAAAATTGCAAAGCTCTTCCTAAAAGTGAATCACTATGAATTACAGTGAATTACTATGTAATCATATATAGGAGTCATTTTGTACACAGGAAAGACAAAAGCAGTGTGAATAGTAATGAGAAAAATACTAAAGCAGCAGGGAATACTGTAAAGGTTCTTGATGTGTCTCAGTTGTAACTGAAGCAAAGCACCATCATAAAGGTGTAAATTAAAAAAACATAGCTGCAGTGTAATGAAACCTTCTCAGTAACAGCAGAGGGCCAGATTCAAGAAACTGGAATGAAACAACAAATCTACATATAAGATGGAAGGTTAAAACTTTATTGGAGAAAAAGGGCACTTTCCACATCGGTTCAGTTCATCGTATTTACTTGGCACATGAAAAAAGGATAAGGTATATGATCAAAAATATACAAAATGCATATTAATGAAAGAACTTTGCAATTGTTTTTAAACCAGACAGCATCAACAAAATTGTACCTTTAAGGAGCATTAATCAAACTATTCAGGAATTGACTGGCTCTTTAAGAAACCAGTCACGTGTTCCTGGACAATGCCAATACAGTCAGCCAGATAAAAGACAACTTTTGAAAATCTGAATCTAAAATAATGAAAATACACAAAAAACCCAACAGCGTAAACTCTTTGGTCCTGATGTTGTTTTAAGATATGTGTGACCTGCAACTTGTGTTTAATTTGAAATCCTGGAATTACATTGGAGTATTTATTTTGGTTTATGCAGTATGGACTGAATTATTCTGTTTACCAAATAATTGCAATAAACCAAGTATGACAGTGGCTGCTGGTTAATGAGTGTGATGCCTCTGTTTATATCCCAAGCACAGTCATGCTTGCCTGTCAACAAAGTTGTAAATAATCTGTACCAGGAATTACTTGGCCCAGATAAGAATTCTTGGAACAACGGCGAAGAGCAGTGGGAAACCAAGGGATTGGGAAGCCTGCAAAGGCCAACAGAGGACAACTAAAAAAAGAAATAAGGAGGGAGAAGATTAAATATGAGGGTAAACTAGCTAGTAACATAAAAGAAGATTGCAAGAGTTTTTTTAGATATATAAAGGGTAAGAGAGAGGCAAAAGTGGACATTGGGCCACTGGAAAATGACGCTGGAGAAGTAATAGTGGGGAACAAAGAAATGGCGGAGGAACTGAATAGGTACTTTGCGTCAGTCTTCACGGTGGAAGACACAAGTGACATCCCCAAAGTTCAAGAGAGTCGGGGGGGCAGAGGTGAGTATGGTGGCCATTACCAAGGAGAAGGTGCTAGGAAAACTGAAAGGTCTGAAGGTGGATAAATCACCTGGACCAGATGGATTACACCCCAGAGTTCTGAAGAAGATAGCTGAAGGGATAGTGAAGGCGTTAGTGGTGATCTTTCAGGAATCACTCGAGTCAGGGAGGGTCCCAGAGGACTGGAAAATCGCTAATGTAACCCCCCCTGTTTAAGAAGGGAGTGAGGCAAAAGACAGGAAATTACAGGCTGATTAGCCTGACCTTGGCCGTTGGTAAGATTTTAGAGTCCATTATTAAGAATGAGATTTCAGAATACTTGGAAGTGCAAGGTAAAATCGGGCAAAGTCAGCATGGTTTCATCAAGGAGAGGTCATGCCTGACAAACCTGTTAGAATTCTTTGAGGAGGTAACGAGTAGGTTAGACAAAGGAGAGCCAATGGATGTTATCTACTTGGACTTCCAGAAGGCCTTTGACAAGGTGCCGCACAGGAGGCTGCTCAGTAAGATAAGAGCCCATGGTGTTAGAGGCAAGGTACTAGCATGGATAGAAGACTGGCTGTCTGGCAGGAGGCAGAGAGTGGGGGATAAGGGGGTCCTTCTCAGGATGGCAGCCGGTGACTAGTGGAGTTCCGCAGGGGTCAGTGTTGGGACCACAACTTTTCACTTTATACATTAACGATCTAGATGAAGGAACTGAGGGCATCCTGGTTAAGTTTACAGATGATACAAAGATAGGTGGAGGGACAGGTAGTATTGAGGAGGCGGGGAGGCTGCAGAAGGATTTGGACAGGTTAGGAGAATGGGCAAAGAAGTGGCAGATGGAATACAACGTGGGGAAGTGAGAGGTCATGCACTTTGGTAGGAAGAATAGAGGCATAGACTATTTTCTAAATGGGGAGAGAATTCAGAAATCTGGAGTGCAAAAGGACTTGGGAGTCCTAGTCCAGGATTCTCTTAAGGTTAACTTGCAGGTTGAGTCGGTAGTTAGGAAGGCAAATGCAATGTTGGCATTTATTTTGAGAGGACTAGAATATAAAAGCAGGGATGGGCTGCTGAGGCTTTACAAGGCTCTGGTCAGACCACATTTAGAATATTGTGAGCAATTTTGGGCCCCGTATCTCAGGAAGGATGTGCTGTCCCTGGAGAGGGTCCAGAGGAGGTTCAGGAGAATGATCCCAGGAATGAAAGACTTAACATATAAGGAATGTTTGAGGACTCTGGGTATTTAAATGATGGAGTTTAGAAGGATGAGGGGGGATCTGATTGAAACTTACAGAATACTGAAAGGTCTGGATTGAGTGGACATGGGGAAGATGTTTCCATTAGTAGGAGAGACTAGGACCCAAGGGCACAGCCTCAGAATAAAGGGAAGACCTTTTAGAACAGAGATGAGGAGAAACTTCTTTAGCCAGAGAGTGGTGAATCTATGGAATTCATTACCACAGAAGGCTGTGGAGGCCAGGTCACTGAGTGTATTTAAGACCGAGATAGATAGGTTCTTGACTGGTAAGGGGATCAAAGGTTACGGGGAGAAAGCGGGAGAATGGGGTTGAGAAACTTATCAGCCATGATTGAATGGCAGAGCAGACTCGATGGGTCGAATGGCCTAATTTCTGCTCCTATGTCTTATGGTCTAACTTCCCAGGAGAATGTGTGGTGCAGCAGTAAATAAAAGTCTTGTGCCAAGTTTCTCAAGAGAGCAGTCCAAGATTAAATCCATTATGCCACATGAATTACCCACTGCCAAATCAGATGTCAAGGCATGTGTTGTCATTTTGTAATTTATTTCAATAAAACAAATCTCCCCATCTCTCCTGAAGGTCCTGACCCTTACTGGGGACTGACTCCTGTAGTGCCAGTTTTTTGCCCAGGAAGAATTTGCCATGTGAGAATCTGGACAGCAAGTGTTGGAAAGTTGTTAAACTATCATAGCCAAGCACTTCTACTGTCACCAGACACCCACACACTTTCCAGCAAGAGTCACTGGATACCAATCATGAGTGGGATTCCTGCCTATTTTCCCTTTTACATAGGCCAGGAGCAGTGAGGCAAACTGAAGCAATCAGCTGCTGCTAGTGTCCACTTCCTTTCACAGCAATTCAAAGCAGGGAAGTGCTTCAAGATGTTTGAGACATATTGTAAGATACTATTTAATCCTGTCCTCTGATTTTTCCAAAGGCCTGGGAGTCCACACAGTGGCAAGTGATCCATTTTTGACCCTCGACTCTAGCAATTCTAGCCATAAAGTTCAGGCAACTCCATTCAGCTTAAGCTATTAATTCTTATTTGTTCCTTTGCCACATCAGATTGTCGAGCAAGAGCTGTTCCCTCATTGGAAATACCACAATCTGATAGAATCAGCAGTTTGAGATGGATGCAGATTAATGGGAACATTTGTGGCAGGACAGTATAATCTCCAACTTTTCAAAAGGATGGGGGGGGCGGTCAATGCAATCTCTATGTAATGCTCTGCACAAGAATTACTTTACTAAAGAGAACAACAATCTTAGCTTTACCTATTTTGACACGTATGCCATTCATATTAGATTTTTTACGGCTGACATAAGACAGTAGAATATTCTGTGGTTTCAAATCCCGATGAATTATTCCTTTGTTGTGAAGGATTCGCATGGCAGCTGCGATCTGCTGGAGAAAGACTCTAATGGTGTCTTCACTAAGGGTCCCTTTGGCTGTTCAAAATTTAAAAATATGGTTATTTCAAAATCTGGGGCATAATGTTCTTACAAAATCTTCTGATATCAGAGGCTATATGACTGAATGCTATTTCTACCTGTGTAAGCAGTTAACTAGATCTTTGAAACCAACTAAAAAGAACCAATCTCAAAGTAAAAGTTGCAAATGTAGGAAAACTGAAATTAAAATAGGCAATGCTGGAAGCACTCAGGTCAGTCTGAGTCTATACAAAGATCAGTGTTAATGCTTTGGGTGCATTGTCACACAATGGATTTGACGAAGGTTCCACTATCGGAAACGTTAACTTCTCTGTTGTCTTCATAAATGCTGCCTGCCCTGCTCAGTGTTTCCTGCGTTTCACTGACAATGTTGCATCCTGCTCATTTGCAACAAGAAATGCACTTCATGCAGGGCAACACTAAGGAGGTCCGTTTCCCCTTCTGCAAGGAACATTTGGGCAGATCCAAACATCAAAACATTCCTGACAACCAATATAATTGCAAAGTTATGGAAAGAACATCTTTACTTCTCTGAAATTAGACTTTCGCATGAAAAACTTCTTTGCCCCCCCCCCCCCCGACAACACAATTGCAACATTTTGATTATGCACCATCCTGAATGACAAGACGTTCAGTTCCAATATTGATGCAAGGTAATCAAATCAATTTCTGATTTAAAGCACAAGATCAGTTATAAAGAGCAAGATACATCCAGTGAAGACAATATGTTATTTTCCAGCTAAAGGTCTGGAGAAGTGGGAAGTCAAGCATTAATTACCCTGAGGCTTAATTTCAGCTTTAAGCATTCCACTGTTGTGGCATTTTCTATGTACCAGTTTTTCCAATACTCTGACCGCAACCTAGAATTCAATCAATTGAAATCCAAATGGGCTTTCTCAAAATGTTTTGGGTCATTAAGATTATACATCAGCACAATAATTACTGTTAAACAATTACAATACAAATATTTTCAGAGTATTCAACTTTTCCTCAATCCCCTTAATTTCATGAAATTTCTGCACTGGCTGTTTTGCTGCAGATTCAGTTTAAGCTACAGTAGCAGAGATCATACCCTGAACTGCCAACTCTGTAATAAAGTGGAGTAAATATTAATTATGCACCATGAACAATAATGCAAATACTTTCCATTCTGCAAATTTAGCTGGACACTTGAAACATTAGAATCCAACAATGCGTGTGCTTTAAATTGCAGCTGATCAATGCAATGGTGAACAACTGACTCCAACTTGAATTGTTCCAACATAAGCAGCTCTGCTTACTTTAAGCTGCGCTGAATCCTGTTGCCAGTAGTAAGACAGGGAGAACAGAATATGTTTCAAACAAACTTAAAGTGCAATATAGATGGGAAAGGCATATGTGAACCGAAAATGACAGAATTTCAAAGTTACTGATATCCTGTGGTTTCAAATTTTCAATTTACAATTCTGAAGTCTCATTATACAAGCAGATGTATTTAAGTAGGGAAGTGCTGAATTTGACCCCTTTCATATTGATGAGGTCAGCAGTTACTTGTGCATCAGAATCTTGAATACTAATCCTTTGAACAATATCCAATTCTAAGAGCTAAATCTCGCATCAGCTGTAATAAAGAACATTTTAACTTACCTTGCAGATAATCTGCTAGGTCACCTCCATTGCAGTACTATGAAGTGGAAGGAAAAAATATCAGCACAATATGTTCAAGCTTAAAATTAAAATACCATGTATATTGGACAGTGTCCCTCATTAAAGGAAATCATTTTTTGTGCATCATCTCCCGAATCTACCCAAGAAAATAAAATGAGCATAATTACAGACTACCCATTTACTTCACAGATCACATTTACCCAGAAACTATCTCAAAGCTCTGCATGTGATATAGTCTCTAAATATTCAGCATGCTGCATCCCTGTCCTTTGGTCTGAAGAATAGACAGCATAGTTGTGTGGCAAAAATGAGTGTACTTCATGAAAGATATGAATGATGCAAGGTAATGGACCAAAGGTGAAGGTAGAACAAAGCTATACTTCCAGCTTACCCTGACAAATGTAATGATGTTGGGTGGCAGTATTTGAATATCTTTAGTTCAGCAAATAGTTAAAGCATAAAAATGCAATTCCAAATAGAAAGCACTGCTGAACGTAGGTTAAGTATCAGTGCAATTAAATATTACAACAGTACAAATACTGAGAGCCAAAAACTTGTAAAGGTTCTGCATATCTGGAAACCAACTGCAATTGGTAGCATATTACTCGGATAATAAAATAAAAGCAAGATTAAGATATCCAAAAAAACTTAAAGTTAGCAGTTTTTAGCAACTCTGCACAAACTGGTCAGTTAGTTAACTTTCACCTGGCACTTCCCTAAACTCAGGCAGTAAGATTGCCCAAATGAAGATGTCAGCACAGTCATGGAGGAGTGAGAACAGCTTAAAGGTTTAGAAAATATCTTTAAAATCTTTTTGCATTGAACAATGTTCACTTTAAAATGTAGTTGTTGTGCATGGTTCCTTTAAAAGTTTTTGTGTGACCTTGTACACGTTTTTTAAAATCACACAATGACACCCATCAGGCTGTGCCACTTAGTGGGAAAATTGTTGACCATGCCAATTAAAACAAATCTGATCTTGGAAATTATCAAAAGTCATACTTGAGTAAAACATGAGATCTACATCTAAATGCCAAGATAACCATCCCTGATTTATTGCATGATGTTCTTGGTCGTTTCTGCTTATTTAAAATGGATTGGTATATTTCTTAGTCACTACAGAAATAAGGTGTTTGAGCCTGCATACCAATATGAATCTATTCTCTCCCCCCCCAGCAAAACCATCTGCAGTCAGACGAGCAAGTAGGTGAGTTGCTCCCAGACCTCTGCCAATATTACTGAATCAGGCAATGGCAACACAGTGATTCCCCTCCTCTGACTCCTGTACCTGCTGCCAGGAGGTACTTGCAATGCAGTAGAGGTCAACAACTCAGCAACATGGATGGAAATGATTCCCGTTTCTCCCTCTGCTCAGGCAATACAATGTGGTTCTCATATATACCACAACAACACAGGCACATCATCTTAGAACCACCAATGTCAACAACTATTGGTCAACCAGCTGGTTAATCCTTAAAACCCTTAATCAGATGGTTATAATCTTAGATGACAAAATTGGATAACCAGAACAAAGTTGCCAAACATATCCAAGTGGATAACTCATATCCATTCAGTATATTGATCGCTGAGGTTGTAGTTATAAGCTTTATCAATTAAAAAAAGCTCTAACTGTAACTATAAAAACATGAATACTCCATCACGCTACATGCTGTACCATCATACAGAATGAACAATATCTGAATAAATAAAAGTATAATTTAAGCTTACCTCCATCACTAAGTGGACAGAATTTGGAGTCTCCTGGAATGGAAAAAAATGAATACGATTATGAACTTCAGTTAGAGACTTCTTAAAAAAATAAATCATATCTGAAGGGAAGAAAAATACTGACTTGCCAAACAGCATGGTGCTTGGGAAAGCATACTACAGAAAGGCAGCTTACTTAAGCTGAGAAAGTATTTCAGATATGGTGAAAGTTGTTTATTTCTTATGCCAATTCTATAAGCACTTTTAAGGAATTAAGTTTTAGCATCAGCAATAACGTCAGAACATCTCATGGCATCTGTTTATAGTTCAACTCGTCCTTGCACATTTATATTTATTACTTTTGGTGTGGCAGGCTGCTGAAAGTGCAAGTTGATAATCTCTCCATCTGTATGTCCTAGCCTCATCATTTGGCCCTGAATGCGTTACTGCTTATTTCCCAATCCTTTAATTCCATCATCAGAGGCCAATCTTTGTCAGTCTGCTCACTGGAATTCTCTCCCAAAACTACTTCACCTCCTGCCTTCAAAACCCTTCTAAAAATCAATTTCCTCTACTCTTTGTTCTCTTCCTTCCCTTGCTCAGTGTCCATCTGAGGTTGTCAAGTGCTCCAACAGTTTATATGAGAATTGCCATGTGACTGCCATTGCTTTTACAGAACTCAGTCAAAAGTGTCAATATAAACTGTAGAGAACTATGATCACCTAATCCTCAAAAATGAATGGTAGAATCTGAAGATAAAATACTTTAGTTAAAATGTTCTTTTTATACATATAAAATATTTTCAACAGCATTTGCAAAACCAAACTTCTAAAGTATGGTTATCCATTTATTTTCCCCCACTAGCAACTATTCAAATCTTGCCACTTTGGCCAATACCATTTCCTTTAGTCAGTAAGTAAATGCAGACTTTGGTGATATCCGGTCTCAGAAATAGTCAAAACTCAGGGCTGACCCATGGAGCGGTGAAATGCAAGTTGATGTGCCCCATGATACCTCAACTTCAACCATGTCACTTGTCACTAGGGTGGGCACCAAAACAGGAACGAGAAAAGAGGCAAAACAATGCAATTGCCCTGCCCTAGCTGCTGATCAACCAATCTTGCTACTGGACAAAGATAAAAAGGTGCAAAAGACAATGTGGAATAGTTTAATATTAAAGCATCTCAAATAGTTAGCCAGAACAACTGTTACTCTGGACAGTCTGAATCCTTACATTTTCTCCTCTGTCTTCAGATTGGGCCAAGGATAGGGAAAGTTTGCTTTTCCTAGAACAAACTCATTTAAAACTCAAGTGCTCAAATTTGTATCACGTTCATGGTACATAACTTGACTCTGTTGTAAAATTAAGTGCTGCTAAATTTGCTGTGAAACTTGGTCATATTTGCCTTTTTGCACAGCAAGAGCACATTCTTTTCAGATCACAAGCATTAATGGCTTGCAGTAGAGCCTTACACTGAAAACTGGGCGAAGTACCAACAGCAGCAGCTGGCAACCAACTATAAATATCACTCCCAGCAGCATGCATGCACGTGATTAGTCAGATGGCAGATTGTGCCAAGCTCTTCCAAATATTGAAACAGAATCCATTCATAGCAATTACCTACATGCAGTACATCTACATTATTCATTTGTATATTTATTTAACTTTTTCAAATGTGTCATCAATTTAAATTCCCATTCACATAATCCCTAATGGAGGTGTAAGAAAAAACAAATAAATAAAATACCTGAACCAATGCTTCTTGAACAAAATGACAACAAATAAACCAAAACAGATGCTGGGTGTATTGAAATACATGAAGACAAATCAATATACTGAAAACAGTAACAAAAAATAAAGTTTGCAAAGTCCAAGAGATATTAAGCCAGCTTCAGTTAGGCACAGAAGAATTCCAGAAAAATGGAGTTCAATGGAGGTGAGAGGGAAATTCTTCCAGTAGTTGGAATCATAACTGAAACCAAGGAGGATGACTGCCAGATGCCAATCATCGCAGGTCAGGAGTCCCTCAGGAAAGCAGCCTTGATCCAACATCCTCAGCTATTTCATCAATGACCTTCCCACCATCATAAGTTCAGGAATGGGGCTGTTTGCTGACAATTCCAGTATTCAGTTTCATTCGTAACTGCTCCAAAGCACAGCAACCTACTGCAGGACCTTGCCAACATCCAAGCTGCAGCTGACAAGTAGTAGGTAACAACTGTGTCACTCAGGTGCCAGGTTATAGTCATAGGAACATAGGATCATCTGAAGCAAGAGGAATGGCAATCACCTTTCCCCAAACTTCAATGGAATCACTACTGAGAAATCCTCAACCATCAAAATCTTGGGGTTTGCCAGTGACCAGGAGTTTAAAATAGACCAGTCTAATGCTGAGGCGACAGTACAGTAGGGAAGAAACTGGGTCATCATTGATGAGTAGTTTAACGCCTGACACCTCAAAACTATTTATTGTCTAGAACTCTCATCAGGTATGTGATGCAATACGCACCATTTGCCTGATGGGTGCAGCTGCAAAAGTAAGTCAATTCTGCTTAGGGCTAAGCAGTTCACCTGACTGGCTACCTGCCTCTGGACTCAATATCCACCCTCCTCAATTAATAGCACACCATGGTTGCAGTACATACAATTTTTAGGATGCATTGCACCAACTTACCAAGGTTACTTCAAGAGCACCTCCCCTACAACCTCAACCACTTAAAAGGACAAAAACAGGAAGGTGGGAGGAACATCATGAAGCTTCCCTCAATCATACAGCATCCTGACTTAGGTATATGCAGCCACTCTTTCGCAGGTGCTGGTTCAATAACTTGAAATTCCTTACCTATTTTCGTTGTGGAAACAGGGAACGCAACATTTCGTGAAGAACGCCGATCAACACTTTCTCAATAACTTACAATAAAGAATAAATTCAGCCTTGCTAGCTTTGCCCACAATCCTGAATTTTAAAATGTTATGAGAACATTCAGTATTCCCACTATCACCAAGGCTCCTTATTTCCAACACTGACCACCTCCACATGTATTGAAACCATCTTCCACCAACTACTGAAACTTGTGTTCACCGTCTCTGGGCTTCATTCCAGCATTAGTCTGGTTAGCCTTTCTTCATGCTTTAAACCATGCCTGCTTTTATGTTTATCCTCCAGGCCCTTTCATAAGCTCTCTCTTCCTCAAATTTGAAATTCTCATCCATGTATTCTTTCACAACCTCACTCTTTCCCAACTTCGTACTAGACTCCACTAGATATACTCCCCTGCACTCTCTGGTCATCTGGCTCTGTAATGATATCAGTCGGGTGATCTCTGTCCAGGGAAAAGAGATCTTAAAAAAAAAGCCTTGAAAATTATCTTGTATCAAACACTGCCTGGAATTTAACATTTTTTGAGATATAAATATGTCCCACAAAGCAAAAACAAAATATTGTCACATTTTTTCTTTGGCTATGCATCCCCAGCTATAGTCCACTGGTTTAAATTATGGGCAGTCAACCTGCTCCTAAGCTTCTGCTAAAGCCCACAAGTCAGCTGCCAGATGGACTGTATATTACAATCTAGGATAATTAATCCATATTTTGCCTTCTTCTCACCTTCTACCACCTCCCCAACAGGTTGACTGAGATATACAGTAAACTGTGTGTTATCCAGCGCTACTAACTGGAATTCACTACTGACTGGAATTTCAGGTGTTACCCTAGCACAACTCATCACCTTGCCAACCAGTAGCAATTACAAAGTTATCTGGAACCCGTACCTTTATTATTTTATACTTTCATTTATGTTTTAATGCACTGTTGAAGATTAGAGGTAAAAACGATACTGCTCTTTCTTTACTCCTGAATACTTGCATATTAGTTCATACTACAAGTATTGTGTTGTATTCCGTTGATAAATAGAACTCTCCGTTTACCAGCATTTTTGATTAACTGGCTCCAACCATTCCCCTTGCATGCCAAATAATGAAAATTTTACTGTATTATGGCCATGAGGATGAGCTTATAGTACCACTATTTGGAACTAAATCAGGCTGAAGACCGATACTACTGAATCACCACTGTGTCGTCCACGCAAGGTTTTCATGTGCATCAACTGTATAACATTTAATCAACAGCTCTATGGAAATATGTTCTCAGATTAATAAACATATTTTCAATGTCACATGACACAAACGTTAGAGCAATGTCATCCAACTACTCTTGAGTCAACTGGTTTCCTGTTTTTCCTTCAATTCTGTTGGTGGATATTTTTCCTCTCTCTCCAAAAGCACTAACCACGGATGTACACTTCCAAAGATGCCAGCTCCCTTCTTACCTCTCACAACTAGCCACTCTTATTGAGAGAGTTTAGAAAGACTATTGGCAAAATATTCCAACTGGAGCAGAGAATGACAGTGAAAGTCACATTCTCTACATTGAGCACTGATCATAGCTGGCTTCACTCCTATATAACACAGGAGTACAGGGATTTATTTTCTTAGCATTCTACTTTCAATGGAGGCTGCCCGATTCTTGCACACCGTTTACAAACAAAAGGCTTGCATTTATATATAGCACTTTTCACTGCCAGGTGTCTCAACGTGTTTTGTAGCCAACCAGGTACTTTTGAAGTGTAGACAGTAATGTAATGTAGGGAGCGCAACAGGTGATTTGCATACAGTTCCCATAAGTAGCAGTGTGAATCACATAATCTGTTTTTTTGTGACATTGATGGAAGGATAAATATTGGCCAGGGTACCGGGGATAACTCCCCGACTCTTCTTTGAATAGTATCATGGAATCTTTTACATCCACCTGGCAGGCCAGATGGGGTCTTTGTTTAATGTGTCATCCAAAATAAACGGCACCTCCAACAGTCAGCACTCCTTCAGTACTTCACTGGCATGCCAGAGCCTTGATTTTTTTGTGCTCAGGACCTGGCGTGGGATTTAAACCCGGAGAGTGCTACAAACTGTGCCATGTCTGATAATTAAATAGTTGAAAACATGAATCGAATCCCATAGGTGGAGGAAATCTCATATTTGCTACTGAAAAAGCTATAATTAACCTGTAAACTACATTAGGATCAAGACTTATCGGAAGAAGTGCCCTTAGCACAAAATAATTCATGTGGAATTAGGAACTATGAAATGGGCATGTGGAAACGTGAACTATAAAGAGGGCAAGCCAGCACCATTGCTGAATAATATACATAAACAAGGTGGTGCATTAGAATGTTCAGATGCGAATTATTCATCTGGCTTAGCTCTGGCTTATAAGCAGCTTTTATTCCATATTTAGCCTGTACGGGTGGGCTGTGTAGTGCAGTCCACTTGGTGGCTTTTGTTTTTGTAGCAACGCTTTTATTTCTGCCAGATGTGCCAGCAGTCTTGCAGTACTTTTCCATTCTATATCACCCAACTGATTATGAACATATCACTCCATTTTACCTTCCATCCTCAGAGTGCAAATAGCTCAATTACAAGTGCAACATATCTTGTGTAAACCTCCAGGTTCAGGCTTAATATCATGCAGGTAGTGAGTAGCAGCTTTTCTCATTTACTTTTTGACAGTCAGAACTTCTGTCTGTGGCAATATGGTGAATGAAATGGAGCAAAAATAACATTTGCAAACTACAGGTTGAAATGTAAATTTTCACAGCATTTGGAATCATAAAAAAACAAATGATGTGTTGAAAAAGTATCCTTGGACACAAAATAGTTCAGAAGCATGTGATTTAAGTTGTTTACATCTGGCAGATTCAAGCCAGATGCTTGTTTTAGTTTATATATTGCTCTGCTGTTACATACATCTTCCAAGAAAAACACATTAGTTTCTCCTGTGCAGAAATGTACAGCAAAGCAATGCAGAAGTAGAGCGATGAAATAGGTCTTCTGGAACACTGCTAGGACTTAGAAAATATATTTACTACCTAAAGATTGACGAGCCTGGGTTTCAGGGATCTTTTATAATTACTCAGTGATGAACAGTTTGTATCAAAGCACTTGCCTTTTAGTGAACTTTATACCCATGGTAGGGCGTGACACCATCTACTTCCTCAGCAGTTTGCAGTTACAAACTATTTATTTCTTAGGTGTAAAGTGGTCTATAACATTGAAGCAAAACTTTAACCATAGCTTCATATACAGGGAGCTCACAATTTGGCGGTATTGTCACTTGACTAGTAATCCAGAGACTGGGGTTCAAATCCCACCATGGCAGGTGGAGAAATTTGAATTCAATAAAAAATCTGGAATTAAAGGTTGATTGATGACTAACTAACGATGACTGTGAAACCATTGTCGATTATTGTAAAAACAATCAACTAGATGGCAGACGCAGATTTCCTTCTCTAAAGGACATTAGTCTTTACCTGCAGCAGTTCAAGAAGGCAGCTCACCACCACCTGCTCAAGGGCAACCAGGGATGGGCAAAGGCTGCTGGCACAGCCAGTGAAGCCCACATCCTGTCAAAGAATTTTTAAAAAACCTGGTCTGGCCTACATGTGGCTCCAGGCCCACAGCTCTTAAATCACAGAATCACACGGTGCAGAAAAGGCCCTTCGAGTCTGCACCTTCATGTGAGAAACACTTGACCTATCTAATCCCATTTACCAGCACTTGGCCCATAGCCTTGAATGTTATGACGTGCCAAGTGTTCATCCAGTTATTTTTCAAAGGATGTGAGGCAACCCGCCTCCACCACCCTCCCAGGCAGCGCATTCCAGGCCGTCACCACCCTCTGGGTAAAAAAGTTTTCCCTCACATCCCCCCTAAACCTCCTGTCCCTCACCTTGAACTTATATCCCCTCGTGGCTGACCCTTAAACTAAGGGGAACAGCTGCTTCCTATCCACCTCATGCATGCCCCTCATAATCTTGTACACCTCGATCAGGTCGCCCCTCAGTCTTCTCTGCTCCAATGAAAGCAACCCAAGTCTATCCAGCTTCTCTTCATAACTTAAATGTTTCATCCCAGGTCACATCCTGGTAAATCTCCTCTGCACCCCCTCCAATACAATGGCCTCTGACATGGCTTAGCAAGCTACCCAGTTCTCAAGGGCAGTTAGGGATGGGCAATAAATGCTGGCCTAGCCAGCAACGCCCCCATTCCATGAGTGAATAAAGAAAATACTATACAGAAAAACAAAAGGATGGTATGTAACCAGGGGAGGCAGTGGCATATTGGTATTGTTGGACTAGTAATCCAGAGACCCAGGGTAATAATCTCGGGACCTGGGTTTGAATCCCGCCATGGCAGATGGTGGAATCTGATTTTAAAAAAATCTGGAATTAAAAGTAGAATGATGACCATGAAACCATTGTTGACTGTTGTAAAAATCCATCTGGTTCACTGCTGTCCTATAGAGAAGGAAATCTGTTGTCCTTAACAGGTCTGGCCTACATATGATTCCAGACCCACAGCAATATGGTTGACTCTTAAATGCCCTCTGAACGAAGGCAATTAGGGATAGGCAATAAATGCTGGCCTAGCCAGCGACTCCCACATCCCATGAATGAATGAAAAAAATGTGGTCTAGCTCAAAATTATAACTGCTAATAATAGCTTCATAGTTGTATGATTCTCATAAAATGTTCATTTTAAAAAGGACCAAAGAACCACTTTATGAACCATAGAGAAGTGCTAGGTAACAATTTGAAAAAAAGAGTTTTTGCAAATGATTGTCAAGCAAGCTTAAACATATACAGCATTATGTTCAGTTAATTCACTTGCATGTACAACCTAGCCTCAGTTCTCTGAGTTTACCAATCAAGACTGTGTTTTGCATCTGACCAAAGTTTTTTTCTATGTCTATTGAATAGAACAGCATCACTCGTGTTTCCTTCTTTGACAAGCTATCTTTTGTATAATAGCTGTGGTATGTTGTGTAAAGCCCCCTTCAACTGCCTTAGGCTACACATGGACTAATCTTCTACTGATAATTTGCTGCTATTCCCTATGTTATTTATCTGTTATAAATGAAAGGCCCAATAATGAGACTTTCCAGTCACATTGTGCCCACTCAGAGGTCAAATGATAAATGCTGGCCAGTAAGACTTCTAGAGTGTGACCAACAATTGGAAACTTTATATGATTATGAACGGCCTGTGATATTGCTTGAAAAGGACACTCCACATTTAAAGAAAAATCAAACAGGAAACAATAACCATCTAACCTGATCAAACACAAGGTCATGACTGCCACTGTATGACGCACGACGACTATGGTATTCCTCTATAATTAAGGTAGGTCAAAATTACATATTTTGTATTCATACAATCAATATTAGAACATTAGTCCGTCACTGCATAAATATCAAAAGGGCCCATTTGAACTCTGAGTCAACTGGACATGCATGCAATGTATTTTGAGTTCTGAAGAAAAAAGTTATTGACCTGAAACATTAACTCTGTTTCTCGCTCCACAGATGCTGCCAGACATGCTGAGTATTTCCAGCATTTTCTGTTTATAATACATTGCAATGTAGTTGTGGATATATTTCCATTTGTTCTTGCAATATCACTTGGAATTTGCATGGTATCCAACTTTTTTTGCTGTTTAGCTACAACCTGACCCTGTTCTACTACCATGTTATCATCTCAAGGGCGTAGAGGACTTATGCCTGGGGTTCATTAATTCTCGTTGGAAGATTGGAAGATCAACGAAATGAGGGTTTACTTTTTAAAAATTTTGCTCTATCTGTGACTGTCCAGCTGAAGCTTGGCACCCAAGAGAAACCCAATCTCAGTTTATAATTTGATGCATCAGGATAAAATGAGTAGATCCTCTTGAAATACTTTTGCAAGCTTTAACTAACCAGACTTAGCAAGGGTAGGGATCAATCTAAGGCAATGTGCATGTGAAAGAAGAAAACATACAAAACTGCTGCCAGAACATTTTGTTCCTGCCCATTAGTTAAGGTGCAGCTAGAGGTCGAGATGCAACCTTACCATTGCTATTCTATCTGACCACATGACTGATTACTGCACAAAGCTCAAGTTTGTAAACATTAAATGAACAGCGTCACGGTTGGGAACATTTAGACACAATTAATAGACAGCCTCATACAGCAACAAGGACCTTCACTACCACTTTATCACAGCTTCATGCCAAAGAAAGCACCATAGCTACTGCAGTACATTATAGCAAGTTTTTCTTAATTTTTCTTATTAATGCAAAGACAAAATCTATTCAGTTTAATGATAAGTACTGCAAAGACTTCATTTCATACTATAACTCAGTCGAAATTTCACCATGGCAATTTAAAGAGAAGCAAAACTCATTAAGCAAAAAAAAAGAAAAAAACTTTTTTTGCAAGTTTTTCCCTCAATCATTCGCATTTGGAAATCTGTAAGAAAAGCTGATAGATCCCGAAGGATGGTGGCAGTGGTGGGGCACAAATGCGCTTTTTGGAAATTCCTCAACCTTATGCAACTATTTCTGAACATCAAAACTCTTTGAATTGACTTTAGTGGAGAACAAAAGATTCTGCATACAAATCATAAAGAATTACTTTAAAAGCTACAATCACATTAGTAACTTAAACATTAAAAGCAATCTTCACCATTTCCAATCCCAGTGAATATTCCGAATGCCAGCAAAAATGGGGTTCAGAGTCCCACAGAACCAGAACCGGATGACATTACCTTCAATCAGCAGGCATTTTCACAACACTTCTGCAACACTTTTTTCAGTTATAAACAAGATCCCATAAGTTGTAACAGTTGGCACATCATTTTCTGCGCTC
The DNA here is from genome assembly GCF_017639515.1 of Carcharodon carcharias. Classification (NCBI taxonomy): domain Eukaryota; kingdom Metazoa; phylum Chordata; class Chondrichthyes; order Lamniformes; family Lamnidae; genus Carcharodon; species Carcharodon carcharias. The sequence continues at coordinate 150,720,322 of NC_054476.1, read as the reverse complement.
ACTTCAGGTTTACAGTTCAAACTCCCTTAAACATTCCTTGTTTCAAATTACATCTTATAATTCAGCAATCCATATAATATCCACATCTTTTTCTAATTCCAAACTGCCACACTGAAATAAGTAATAAATGTAGTAAAGCACACAAAAAGGATATTTGCTTGTTTAAACATTATCTTGTTAATATTCCAATCCAGTGCTCTTAAACTATAAATAACATCAAACCTGCAGTCATCAAGAAAATAATTCCTTGCTGACACGGAATGTTCTTTTTATTTGATCATTAGCCTAGAAAAAAGCAACTTCAATATCAGAACTTCATATCTACAGGGATTAAAGCTGCCAATTTTAAGCCCAAATCCTTTGTTTTACTTTGAAGCACTAAAAACAAAAAAAAATCAGGAAAATACATTCTATGTGGAGGAGAAAGAGAATGATTGAAGAATGCCAGATTAATTTTCTTATTAAAAATTACATGCTTTATAGCATAGAGAAAAATGGTGAAACATGTACTTTCAGCACAACTCTAACACCCTCAGTGACTGCAACTGTGGTATTTTAATCCAGCTCATCCACTGTGTCTTCCACATGCGTAATATTGGGAAAGCTGAAACATTTGCTTTTAGCTCAAACAACAAGCTCCTTAAGATTGCCACCAACTCCATTTCTTTCCCTGGCCACTGTATCAGGCTATATTGGGCTGTTCACAACCTGGATACCCTGTCAAGTCAGAAATTGAACTTCCAACCCCACATTCTCTCCATCACAAATTCACTTTTGTATCATTGTCCATATCCATCTTTATCTTAGCCCACATTCCAATAAAACCCCTCGTAAATGAGGTTACCAAACTAGGTTAATCCATTGCTCTCTGATTGGTTTTCTTTACTTCACAAACTTCAGCTCTTCCAAAACTCTCTTGCATGTATTACATCCCATGCCATGTCCTGCTTGTCCATCAGACCTGGCCTCATTGATCTACAATAGCTCAGAGTAAACCCAGCCCCTTGCCCACATGCCTCAAACTTCAACATTTTTATCCTTGTGTTTAAGTCTCTCCATAGCTTTACCAATCCCTATCTTCAACCTCATCCAGCCCTACACCTCACCCTCTGATCACTGGCTCAGTGTCCGATTGTTTGTCCCCTCTGATTGCCTTAGGATGCTTTTATGTTAACAGTGCTATATATAAATGATGTTAGTGGTGATGTTCCAAAACATAAATAACCACTAACAAACATGTTTATTCTTTTACAATCCTACCTGCATTATTTTAAACCTATCCTTAAAAACCCTACAGCCACCTACAAAATATGGCAAAATCCTGGTTAAAATAGAGCTTTGCAACAATTTACCAAATAAAGAAAGCCTATAAAAATTTATATAGCTTGTAGAATGAAACTGAGTTACTGCCTACAGAATTTGGAACCATGCTTGGCAAATGGCTGTTCAAACCAGTAACTGTTGATTCAATTACCTGAATAATTCACTGGAATGATTGCCCAACTATCTGTTGGCACTATAGACAGGACCAGGATAATGCACATTCCTGGTCATATCTTGAGAATACAATGTACATGTATAAAATTCTTTTACAGCAGATTTCAACACTGAATGAAACTGATAAGCAAGTCATCTCTATTGTTTGAATTGTGTATATTCTACTCCAGTAGTATTTAAATCTTAATTTAGAGTTTGAATTTGACTGAAACTTACAATGAGGACAGTAATTAAGTTACAGATCTAACAACAAACATGCTTGTAAAGAACACTATGTCCTTTCAGTAATTGTTTCATTATTAAAAATAAAATCCATTCACTGATAAAGCAAAGTCTCAGTCCAAGAGCTGTGATTTTTATTCTCCAAGAGACCATGATGATTGACAAAGGTTACTAATAAACAAACTGTGACATGACAAACAACACTAAGGTTGCTTAATTTGAGAGATTCCAGAGGACTGGAAAGTGGCCAAGCAACGCCACTGTTTAAAAAGTCACTGAAAAAAATAATGAACAGTAGTTGCAGAGAAAATTAAGTTTAACAGCTGGTAAGGCAATGACTCACAAAAGGAAGATTTGCTTTTTTTTTACCAGAAGTTTCTGACAAAGTCCTGCATGCATGATTAATAACAAGGTCAGAAAATGTGGAGAAGGTCAGGAGAATAGAACTTTGACATAAAACAGTATACGTATCCATAATGGAGGGATTCTGAAACTTGAAAGAAGTAAAGGCAGGGTTACTCAGGGATTAATTTTGTGACTGGATTTTTCCGATGTGATTGAAAACGTAATTTCCAAGTCTGCAGATGATACGAACATAAAAGCAACTGAAGAGCATAAATATAATATGCTCAGGGTTCAATCTTTTACGTCAGCAGCTCCTAAATTGTGGGTTGCTACCCCAATCAGGGTCACAGGAACAGAGAATGGAGTTGTGAGCGACCCCTCCTCCAAGACTATGCCCTATACCAGCACCGAGGCCCAGGCAGCAGCCAGCGTTGCCCTTGTCCTGCTCATCTCTCGGTCTCTCCCTTCAGGCCACATCAGGTCTCGAAGCTCAGCCCCGGCCCTGGGCCCAATGCCGATGCCTCCAAGGCTGAGCTGTGGCTTTGTCTGAGCCCAAACCTGTCACCCTGGCGCCACGGAATGACCTGGGCTCCAATAAAAGCCACCTCAACACCTTCAACCTGTGCTCTCACTACTTCCTATCCCAAGGTCTATGAGCTGGAGCAGCTCAGATAAGTAATGAACTGACAAGTACATAAAATAATAACATTTTTTAACGTACTTTGAAAACATGGTTTTATTATTTATATCATGTGTTGATCTGCAGTATGCAAATTTTAATAATTATGTACAGAATGTCACTATGCTGCTTTATTGTTTTTGTTGGCATCTGGGATCACATTAATTTTCAAGTGTTAATATGGAGTCATACTGGAAAATAGTTTGGGAACTATAGTGCTGCTTTAGGTAATAAACGATAGGTGCAATGTAATTAGATAAATACAAGATGGTTGGTACCAGAGAAAGGAATCAAAAAGAGACAGTATTTTACAAAGGAGAATTTGTAAAGGAGATTTATCAAGTTTATCAGAAGCATCCCAAACAGCTTCACATGGGAGGAATTTTATTGTGCAATTATATAACAAAGGTCTCAGTACAGCAGTAATTTTACATACCGCAACTTGGCGCTACCGACAGTCGTCAATTGAGCTAATTTTTTTAGTGGTGTTAAGGGAGAAATGCCAGATTGGCAAGAAAACCCAAGAGAACTTCCTGCTTTTCTTCAGAGGTATAACTTTAATATCCACCTTGAACCACCTGATTAAGCAAATGGAGCCACAGTTTTTCATTGACTTGTACAGTAATGGTGATTTAGCATTTCTGCAAGACAATACAAAGCATCAAACTGGACTATGCTCTCAAAGCTACTAAGTCAATAGAATAAACTGTTTCAAGCTGTAGTGACATAAATTTGGAGAACAGATTCAGGGGTATGCTGAAAAGACATGTAAACTGAGATCAAATGGTCTTTCCTAAAAAAAACTCATACTGCATGTGAAAAGCTAAAAGTACTATTGGAAAACATTTCAGGCAAGCTGAATTCTTCAATACTCAGAAGTAAAGCCCCATCACAATGGCTACTGGGACATTAATTTTCATTAAAGTAAATTAAGTAAACTGTGACAATCAATTCACAGTCACATAATATAAAGCAGTAATTAGATGGCAGTCACATGTAAATGACTATTGCGACTTTTTTCAATGGGGCCTGAAAATAAATATCCATTTGTGATCTACAATCCCACGATGTGGCAGCTTTAACAGAAAGCACTAGATCTCCTGAAAGGGCCACAATTTTTGTGCAAGGCTTGGACTACATCACCACACCGTGAATACATTCTATTCTATATGCTCATTGTTCATCTGGTTTAGCTTTGGCTGACATGCCATCACCTCAGAAAGCTTACAAGAAATTTACATCCTGCGCACCTATCTGAACAAAAGTGACACCCAGGATAAAGAGGACTGAAGCGAGGGTCACATCCTGAAATTTAATCAAAACAGGCTCCAACTCACAAATATGCAAATGATCCTAAAGTGGGAGGGAGTGCAAACACCAATCTTCATTGTGTTGGAATGAGGCTCCTATTTTTGACAACAGGCTGAATGATAGTTAAACCAACGAACATAAAATCTAATACAGATATGTCCATTTAGGCTTAAACCCTATTTCTGGTAGCAATTTAGTTTGATAACAACTAGAAACAGGTCAATAAAATTGACAATGATCAGGATAGTTTGGGGAGCTTGGCTAAAAATGCCATATATTACAATGTAGACAGTTTTTTTAATATTCATTTATGGGATGTGGGTGTTGCTGGCTAGGCCAGCATTTATTGCCCATCTCAAATTGCCCTTGACAAGGTGGTGGTGAGCTGAATTCTTGAACCGCTGCAATCCATGTGGTGTAGGTACACCCACAGTGCTGCTAGAGAGAGAGTTCCAGGATTTTGATACAGCAACAGTGAAGGAACGGCAATATATTTCCAAGTCAGAATGGTGAGTGGCTTGGAGGTGTGGTGTTCCCATGTGCCTGCTGCCCTGGGCCTGCTAGATGGTAGTGATCATGGGTTTGGAAGGTGCTGTCTAAGGGGGCTTGGTGAATTCCTGCAGTGCATCTTGTAGATGGCACACACTGCTGCCACTGTGTGTCGATGGTGGAGGGAGTGAATGTTTGTGGATGGGGTTCCAATCAAGCGGGCTGCTTGATGCAAAATCAGAAGATGGTTAAACGGTAATAACTAGTGACAATATAAGCTAAATAGAATTGTGTTGCAGCCTAAGACAAAGAGATAGATTCAGACTGCTGATTAATATATCTGATGAAGCTTTGAGCGCAGTGCATATCAACATTAGAGAACTAATATGAACTTGATAGCCAGATGAATAGAGCACCAATCTCAAGAACTGATTTCAAGTTTATTCAGTGGTGTACTGGTCTGGTCATACTACAGTGCTGTGTACAATTTGGGTGACTGCATCATGAAAAATTAATCCAGGCAATGGACAGCACACGGCAAAGGACAACTAAATTGTTAAGCTGATATTGGACACCTGAGTTACAAGGGGAGGCTGTTGAAGCTGGGAATTTTTTTTTCAACTGAAGAGGAAAAGGCTTATGTCTGTTTCCATTGAAGTATTTAAGATTCTAAAGGATTTCATATGGCTGAATCCAAGCTGTATTCTAACAGTTGTTTTTCAAAAGCAGGTGCTATTTTTGGGTAAAGAGCCCTGTTGCATAGTGTTACAAAAGTATAATAATGTTCATAATGTTTTTGTGATTTATTGCAAAAGTAGGTTAATAGTGGGGTTTGGATAGTTTGTGTGTGTATGTGGGATTTAACTAAATTTGAGACAGCTGGTTTGCAGGTTTGGAAGTATCAAAAGAAATTAGGTAGAGATGGGTTTGAAATGCTAAATATGTAAACATGGCTGAAGTCTTGGAATGTAAGGTATGAGGAGAATTTGCATAATTAGATAACTCGGTGCAGTTTGGATTTCAAAGAGATAGTATGATGTTTACGACTAGCCAGATAAGCTAGGCCATGCAGTATTTATTTTTCCCAAAGGTTGCAGACAATATTAGCACCATGAAAAATGTTATATTATGGGAAAGTACATTTTCAAAGACATATGGGACAATGGAATTAACAGATTAAAAGAGAGAAAACATATTTAAGGGAGAATGAAAGGCTATGTTGGGAGAGGCCCTGTGACATCTAGCAGAAGCTTGCGAAACAGCCTCATAAAAGCCTCCAGCCATATCTGCAATAAGTCTGCTGCGTCTAGCCTTAAAGGTGGGATCTGTGCTGGCCTGTCTTTCTAATGCTAAAATCTATTTTGGACTGTTGCCTTACAAGGGGGTGTATTTGGGAGTCAGGTTAGGTAGGAATTTTTGTATTTACTACAGTATTAAGTAACTGGAATCTTAGGTATGTCTTTGAAATCTTTTCTTTTGTTAATAAATATTTTAATTTAAAACTCTAAAGGTCTTAGTGGACTCATTACTTCTGATTTCAGTGCTCAGTCTTCTCGTAATAAATACAAATTGAAAAATTGTTGTGACCGTGGAACCAAGTATCCCTCATGGAAACATACTGTATATATCAAAAGCGTGTAATGCCTTCTTAGAATTAAACTAAATTGATTAGCGTTGACTAGTATCAACTGGAGCCTAGACTTCATCAAAGTGTAAAATTCTGACTGGGATAGACAGACTAGATGCAGGGATGATGCTTCCTCTGGCTGGGGCATCTAGAACAAGGGATCACAGTCTCAGGGTACAGGGTAGACCATTTAAGACCGAGATGAGGAGAAATGTCTTCACTCGTGGAGTGGAATTCTCGAACATAGAAGGCTGTGGAGGCCAAGTCACTGAATATATTTAAGGAGGAAATAGATTTCTAGACTCTAAAGGCATCAAGGGATATGGGGAGAGAACAGGAGTGTGGAATTGAGATAGAGGATCAGCCATGATCATATTGAATGGGGAGGAGGGTCGAAGGGTTGAATGACCTACTCCTGCTCCTATTTTCTATATTTCTGTGTAACTGGGAAATTACAACAACAACAACATCAGTCTTAGATCTGATGAAAGATGATCGACCTGAAACCGTGACTGTTTCTCTCTTCGCATATGCTGCCTGGTCTGCTGTGTTTTCAGCATTTTCAGTTTTTAGGTAATTGCTGCTCCTTGCTCAAAACAGTGGTTTTCAACCTTCAAAGGGTTCCTGAGCATATAGTAATGCACTCCGAGGAACCCCTGAGCTAATTTCCAAAGCCAGTGTCAGAGGAAAACAATCATGGCAAAACTTATTTATATATTTGAATACGAAAGTAACATTCTGGTAACGTAACAAATATGAAGTCTGACAAATTTAGTAACATCCTGAAACCGCTTCACAGACTCTCCAGGACCCGGTTTGAAAAGCTGTGTGCCAAAACACACGAAAATTGGTGATATCACAAACCCACAACTTTTCAGATTCTTTTACTGAGTTCAAGTACATTTGCACTCAGAACTCTGCAGAAATTGGATGGTCTTCGCTTGCCAAGATGACCTGCTTGCCATGTCAATGCAAAACAATCAATATTTCTCAAAAATGTTGGAAAACAGAGTTCCTTTCTTATATTTCAGAAAGCAATTATTATTCTATTTTTTGTTTAAAATCAGCCAGGATGTGCAAATGTAATAAAACAAAACTGAAAAATAAAAAAAGGCAATTCCTTGGACAAAATGTACAAAGAAAATGATTTAAAACCAACTCTGATCGTACCTGAAACGTGAGCTTGTTGAATGAAACAAATTCACCTGTATTACTGATGGCAATATATTTGAAAAACACGACAAAAATAAACTGACAGCAACATACACATATATTATACCGGCCCTGCTGCTGCACGCAAATAAAAAGCCCAACTCAGAATACCTGTAACGCCAAAACATTTAAGAATTGAATTTAATTTTGCAAATTGGAGGAAACAGATTATTTTGTTATATGACTGTTCAATTGAGTAACATCAGGGGCTCAAATTCATGAGCTGAAGTGTTACTCTGCACATAAACAAAATCTTAGAAAAAAATTATGGAAGTAAAAAGGTCCTCCATAACATCCCTTTTTACCAAAAGGAGTATGCAAGATGAGTAATAAATCCTGCAGCTTTCTGCTCTTTGTCTGATCAAGATAACATAGAGAGGGTGTGACAACAAATCAAGGATCCAGGCAGCTGCAGTTTCCAACAACAAATCTTTAATTGACATCAGCATCCACTTTCGACCACTACCCCACAGGTGGGGACCTGAGCAGTGGCTTTAAAAGAACAGGTTAGCAACCAAACATTACAACACTCCAAATCCTGGACTACCAACGAGATCTGCCTACATGTGTTAAAAATAGTTCTACATCCAGTGCATGCCCATTACACTTCAAATAAAATCAAAAAGTACATTAGTAAAAGTAAACACTTACAGTCATTTGTTTTTTTAATTTTTTTAAAAACCTGGTCTCTCCAATGCTTGGCAGTTTTGTTTCAACAATCTACACAACTTTTTCCCAATAACTGGTCTCTGGTTGACTTCAGCATATTTACTGAAAACATTCTCCCATACACAGAGCCTGAGCTCTAAAAGGGGATAGCCCAAGCTAGACACAGCTCCACTTCAGCAGCTAAACAGCATAAGACCATGCTCCAGACCCACAGACTACCCATGATCAATGTCACAGAGGTTAGCTAAGATTCAATTTAAAAAACTGAATCCCCTCAATTAGGTTACTGCATTGGAATAATTCCAGAGTCCATTATTTTCAATTTCACATGCAGCATGATAAGTTTCTTTTCTCAACATCCTCCTCTTGGGAAAAAAATACAAGGCTGTCATTTAATCAGTCATCTTCCAGCATGAACTGTGGGGCACAGAAGCTTGTAAAAAACAAGCTGAAGCACAGGTTAGTGGATCAACTACATTAAAAAAAAGCTTTCGAAATTTTTGTTTTCTTCCCACACTGTCAGATTAGCATTTTGGAATGCATTTATGTCAGAGACTGAGAACCAAGCAAGCATGGGGTAATGTTGAAATTCCTGTCTTCTGAAAAAAACACAACAGCAATTTTGCTCTGGCACCCAGCATGAACTTTGATTTTTGCAAACACATTGGCCGATTTATTTTAACAGGTGAACCAAAGAAAGAAGAAAAAAAAACTCTTCTGTAATTTTCCAAATACACTTAAAACTGTTGTTTCCAACTAAAACTATCCAGCTAAAAGGTTTATATAATTATGTTTTACTTAATTCCCTTCAGATCCTGACTACTTACGCCTGTTGTCAAGGCAAGACTCCTCCGCAGCCAATTTTATACCTTGTATAGCTGCTCAACAGCAGGTACTCTTCTGGCCCATTTGTAAACATCTCTGTCTGTTGTCAGATGCAGCACTCTGCTGTGAAAAACTTCATCCAACAACCCAGTGGGAAACTGCAGTTATTGGCATCAAGGAGTTGGCAACTGCATACATAAGACCAAAATGTATGCATAAATATGGCAACTATCTTTTGCCACTGAATTGAAAAAGGATAAAAAACAGCACGAAATACAATACTGACAGGCATTGTTCAGATTCACCCTTCGGTTTCACAGAACTTGCCAGTGTTCAATGAATGATTCTCTGCTACTGTTCTCATGCTAACAGCCACAATTCACCATCTCCTGCAATGTGGATGTCAGCCAAGTTTAGCACTTCACAACACTAACCCTGTGAACCCCTAGCTCGGGTAGCCTCTTTGCGCACCACTGTTCTTTCTGAGTTTTCAAGGTTAATTGCACTCCTGGATCAGTATTTGCATACAGCAACATCTGCAACAGCTGTAATAGGTTGCTGCATTCAAAGTTGGGAACATTCAAGATAGACAAAAAAGAAGTTTCAAACAAACTGCCCATCTAGAGTACTGTGAGGCAGCCTTCAATCCCTCTTTCATCATACACTAACAGAGGCAATTCAAACCATGTCTCTCCACACAATCAGTGCTTACAAAATAAACTTAAGTTATTAACTCAAAATCTATTTGCCATTACTTTAACGTGCAGTTTTACAATTTAAAATCGTAAAGTCATGTTTCTTATACTAAAAATACATCAAAATGAATAATGCCAAACAATTATATCAGAAGCACATTAAATTAGCTGATAGTCCATAATACTAATCTAATTGCTACCTAGAACACCACATCCTCCCAACTTCTAATTATATTCCATCTTTCTTAATGAAATACATTTTAAAATGTTGCAAAAAATATCAGCCCAACCCTGTGGGTGCTTTTGCTGTATAGGATTGTTCACATGGGTGTGGTTGGAATATATAAGGATCTAGCCAGATTAAATTAATGTCTAGTTTCTTTTTAAAAATAAAAATAAACAAGCCACAGGTCACTGGGCAAACATTTCTGACACTAGTGGTCCTATATAGCATCAGCAGACATCAGATTCAGCACAAACTGCCTGCCACTTGGCTAATTATGCCCAGTGCTGTGAAAAATGAAAATATCATGTTGATGCAGTAGCCAGTGTTTTTTGAGGCTGCAGTTAAACATAGAAACTAGGAGGGGTAGGCCATTCGGCCCTTCGAGCCTGCTCCGCCATTCATTATGATCATGGCTGATCATCCAACTCAATAGCCTGTTCCCTCTTTCTCCCCATACGCTTTTACCCCTTTCGCCCCAAGAGCTATATCTAACTCCTTCTTGAAAACATAATGTTTTTGGCCTCAACTACTTTCTGTGGTAATTAATTCCATAGGCTCACCACTCTGGGTGAAGAAATTTCTCCTCATCTCAATCCTAAATGGTCTACCCCATATCTTCAGACCGTGACCCCTGGTTCTGGATTCCCCCACCATCGGGAACATCCTTCCTGTATCTACCCTGTCTAATCCTGTTAGAATTTTATAGCTTTCTATGAGATCTCCCCTCATTCTTCTGAACTCCAGTGAATATAATCCAAATCGATTCAATCTCTCCTCATATGTCAATCCCGCCATCCCAGGAATCAGTCGGGTAAACCTTCGCTACACTCCCTCTATAGCAAGTACATTTTTCCTCAGATAAGGAGACCAAAACTGCACACAATATTCCAGGTGTGGTCTCACCAAGGCCCTGTACAATTGCAGCAAGACATCCCTGTTCCTGTACTCGAATCCTCTGGCTATGAAGGCCAACATACCATTTCCTTTCTTACCGCCTGCTGCACCTGCATGTTTACCTTCAGCGACTGGTGTCCCAAGGACACCCAGGTCTCATTGCACAATCTCCTCTCTCAATTTATAGCCATTCAGAAATAATCTGCCTTCCCGTTTTTGCTACCAAAATGGATAACCTCGCATTTATCCACATCATGCTGCATCTGCTATGCATTTGCCCACTCATTCAGCTTGTCCAAATCACACTGAAGCATCTCTGCATCTTCCTCACAGCTCACCCTCCCACCCAGCTTAGTGTCATCTGCAAATTTGGAGATATTACATTTAATTCCCTCATCTAAATCATTAATATATATTGTGAATAACTGGGGTCTCAGCACCGATCCCGGCGGTACCCCACTAGTCACTGCCTGCCATTCGGAAAAAGACCCATTTATTCCTACTCTTTGTTTCCTGTCTGCCAACCAGTTTTCTATCCATCTCAGTACACCACCCCCAATCCCATGCGCTTTAATTTTACACGCCAATCTCTTATGTGGGACTTTGTTGAAAGCCTTCTGAAAGTCCAAATAAACCACATCCACTGGCTCCCCCTCATCAACTCTACTAGTTACATCCTCAAAAAATTCCAGTAGATTTGTCAAGCATGATTTCCCTTTCATAAATCCATGCTGACTCTGTCCAATTCTGCCACTGTTTTCCACGCGCTCAGGTATTAAATATTTTATAATGGACTCTAGAATTTTCCCCACCACCGACGTCAGGCTGACTGGTCTATAATTCCCTGTTTTCTCTCTGCCTCCCTTTTTAAATGGTGGGGTTACATTAGCTACCCTCCAATCTGTAGGAACTGTTCCAGAATCTATAGAATCTTGGGAGATAACCACCAATGCATCCACTATTTCGAGGGCCACTTTGTTAGGTACTCTAGGGTGTAGATTATCAGGCCCCGGGGATTTATCGGCCTTCAGCCCCATCAATTTTTCCAACACCAATTCCTTGCTAATACTGGTTTCTTTCGGTTCCTCCCTCTCACTAAACCCTGTGTTCCCCAACATTTCTGGTATGTTATTAGTGTCCTCCTTTGTGAAGACAGAACCAAAGTATGTATTTAGTTGGTCAGTCATTTTTGTTCCCCATTATAAATTCCCCTGTTTCTGACTGTAAGGGACCTACATTTGTCTTCACCAATCCTTTTCTTTTCACATGCCGATAGAAACTTTTACAGTCAGTTTTTATGTTCCCTGCAAGCTTACTCTCGTACTCTATTTTCCCCTTCTTAATCAATCCCTTGGTCCTCCTTTGCTGTATTCTAAACTGCTCCCAATCCTCAGGTCTGTTGTTTTTTCTGGCCAATTTGTATGCCCCTTCCTTGCATCTAATACTATCTCTAATTTCCCTTGTAAGCCATGGTTTGACCACCTTTCCTGTTTTACTTTTGCTGAATAAACAATTGTTGCAGTTCACCCATGCGCTCTTTGAATGTTTGCCATTGCCTATCCACTGTCATCCCAATCCATCATAGCCAACTCGCGCCTCATACCATCGTAGTTTCCTTTATTAAGATTCAGGACCCAAGTCTCAGAATCAACTACGTCACTCTCCATTTTGATGAAGAAGTCTGTCATATTATGATTGCTCATCCCCAAGGGGCCTCGCACAATTAGATTATCAATTATTCCTTTCTCATTACACAATACCCAGTCGAGGATGGCCTGTTCTCTCGTTGGTTCCTCAATGTATTGGTCCAGAAAAACATCCCGTATACACTCCAGGAATTCCTCCTCTACGGTTTTGTTACTAATTTGATTTGCCCAATCTATATGCAGATTAAAGTCACCCATAATTACAGATGTTCCTTTATTGCATGCACCTCTAATTTCCTGTTTATTGCCATTCCCAACATCACCACTACAGTTTGGGTGTCTATATACAACCCCCACTAACGTCTTTTGCCCCTTAGTGTTTCTCAGCCCCACCCATACAGATTCCACATCGTCGGAGCTAATATCTTTCTTCACTATTGCGTTAATTTCCTCTTTAACCAGCAATGCAACTCCACTGCCTTTTCCTTTTTGTCTGTCCTTCCTAAATACCCCTGAACGTTCAGTTCCCATCCCTGGTCATCCTGCAGACATGTCTCCGTAATCCCGATTATATCATAGTTTACATCTATTTGCGCAGTTAATTCATCCACTTTATTGCGAATGCTCCTCGCGTTAAGGGACAAAGCCTTAAGGCTTGTTTTTTTAACATTCCTGGTCCCGTTCACACTATTTTTCACTGAGGTCCTGTTTGATTCTTGCCCTTGATTTCTCTATCATTTTTCTTATTCTGCTTTCTGTCTTTTGCACATAATTATTGGGACAGAGCTCCCGGTGTTATTGTACCTAATCAAAAATATTTTGCCCTGGAAATGTAAAAAGATAACAATGTGGCGAGCTTGGTGAACGATAGGGCCAAATGCGCATCACCTTAACTAATGAGATTTAAAGATTAAGAAATAAACAGAGGAGGAAAGCAAATTAGAATATGTGATTTCAATGTCAAATCATGTACAGAAAGAGAAAAGGAAAGATTGGATCAACAGAGAGGGAATTTAAAAATATTTATTTTGTATTTAATTTTTTTTAAATCGCCATCAACAATTCATTACTTGAAGACTGCACTTTTAATTGTTCTGTTGAAGGGTCATGAGGACTCGAAATGTCAACTCTTTTCTTCTCCGCCGATGCTGCCAGAACTGCAGACTTTTTCCGGGTAATTCTGTTTTTGTTTTGGATTTCCAGCATCCGCAGGTTTTGTTTTTAACTTTTAATTGTTGACTTTCTGGGCCAGAGAGGTTGATTGACAGGTTGATCGATCAGCAATTATCATATCATTAAAAGGGTACTTACTCATAATTAGCCGACAATTTCATGTGGTGAGTTTATTGGTTAATAATATATAAATACAGCAATTCATGAAACTCACAAGGAGGTTAGGGGAAAGATACTGTTTCCATGAAAATAATGCTGGGACAGTGTAAATCATCTAGCAACTCAAGGCATAAAGCAATTCACGGGCTTTCTCTTCCTTACCATAAGTTGCTGACAGTTGGCTCATTAATACGCTGTTCACATGGTGTTATTTTTTCAGCAAACAACATGGAGCACATCCTAAAATAGAAGATTAGTCTGCCATGTTCAAGTGTGGGTGCCCAAATCTTTAGGAAGACTAGCTTAAAAAAAGTTCCTTGTTCTCATGTTTCACTTCATTAGCCATAGTTTAGATAGTGCAATTTACAGAAAATACAATTAAATACAAGCCATGTTTTATAATCAGGGCCAACTGAAGTAACCTCAGGGTTAGTGATCAAAGTTATCAGCCAAAATATAATTGAGACTGAAAAATCGCATGTAAATCTTTTGCTAAAGTATCTGGTACTACCATGACTCTATGCCCTGGCGGTAGAGGAATGATGCAATGAACCTTGTTAACAGTACACGTTGTTAATAGTGGTTTCCTATTTTAGAGGAGAAACATTCCTAAAGAAAACTTGAATACAAAATGTTTCTCTTCTGTCATGTCTATTAGATATGAAAGACATCATAAACTATTTAAGTCAAACCTCAGTTCTACTTATATATAAAATTGGACTTTGCTGGATCAAAAACATGCTACAGGTCACATGATTTGCAAGTTAGATACAGTTCTGGAAACTTCAAACAATAATTACAGGACAAAGCTCAATCCTCATCCTTGTAGAATCTCATCCATCATTATGCAGACGCATTACAATCAACAAAACAAGGGAGCAGCAGGCCGACTGCCTCCCCAGCCTGGACGTATAACAAAGAGTGCCACTGAAACTCATTATACCTGCGGAGGCGCTAATAGCCACCATCTATCTCCTAAACAAAAACAGAATTACCTGGAAAAACTCAGCAGGTCTGGCAGCATTGGCGGAGAAGAAAAGAGTTGACGTTTCGAGTCCTCATGACCCTTCCACAGAACGTTTCGAGTCCTCATGACCCTTCCACAGAACGTTCTGTGGAAGGGTCATGAGGACTTGAAATGTCAACTCCTGTCTTCTCCGCCGATGCTGCCAGACCTGCTGAGTTTTTCAAGGTAATTCTGTTTTGTTTTGGATTTCCAGCACCCACAGTTTTTTGTATTTACCTATCTCCTAAAATGGACAACGGAATATTGTTGAATGACAGGTTGATCGATCAGCAATTATCACATCATTAAAAGGGTAATTACTCATAATTAGCCGACAATTTCATGTGGTAAGTTGATTGGGTAATTAATATACAAATACAGCAATTCATGAAACTCACAAGGAGGTTAGGGGAGAGATACTGTTTCCATGAAAATAATGCTGGGACAGTGCAAATCATCTAGCAACTCAAGGCATAAAGCAATTCACAGGCTCTCTCTTCCTAACTTTAAGTTGCTGACAGTTGGCTCATTAATACAAAAACAGAAATGCCTGGAAAAACTCAGCAGGTCTGGCAGCATTGGCGGAGAAGAGCAAAGTTGACGTTTTGAGTCCTCATGACCCTTCAACAGAACTAAGTGAATTATTATTTTGGCTCATTAATACGCTGTTCACATGGTGTTACTTTTTCAGCAAACAACATGGAGCACATCCTAAAGTAGAAGTTTACTCTGCCATGTTCAAGTTGAAGGTGCCCAAATCTTTAGGAAGACTAGCTTAAAAAAAGTTCCTTGTTCTCATGTTTCACTTCAATAGCCATAGTTTAGATGGTGCAATTTACAGAAAATACAATTAAATACAAGCCATGTTTTATAATCAGGGCCAACTGAGGTAACCTCAGGGTTAGTGATCAAAGTTATCAGCCAAAATATAATTGAGACTGAAAAATCGCATGTATATCTTTTGCTAAAACATCAGGTACTACCATGACTCTATGCTCTGGAGGTAAAGCACTGATGCAATGAACCTTGTTAACAGTACACATTGTTAATAGTGGTTTCCTATCTTAGAGGAGAAACATTCCTAAAGAAAACTTGAATACAAAATGTTTCTCTTCTGTCATGTCTATTAGATATGAAAGACATCATAAACTATTTAAGTCAAACCTCACTTCTACTTATATAAAATTGGACTTTGCTGGATCAAAAACATGCTACAGGTCACATGATTTGCAAGTTAGATACAATTCTGGAAACTTCAAACAGTAATTACAGGACAAAGCTCAATCCTCATTCTTGTAGAATCTCACCCATCATTATGCAGACGCATTACAATCAACAAAACAAGGGGGCAGCAGGCCGACTGTCTCCCCAGCCTGGACGTATAACAAAGAGTGCCACTGAAACTCATTATACCTACGGAGGTGCTAACAGCCACCATCTATATCCTAAAATGGACAATGGAATATGACTAGAGGCTTAGAAACTGATTGTTAATCTGAAACTGACTCATCAATGGGCAACACATGGAACAAAACTCTTCTGCCTTTGCAAAGTTTTAATGTTACATTCCTGGACTCCCAGGGCAGTCTACTGTTAGCATCCAGCTTGTCAACACCAAAGCAGGACTCCAGGTTGACAACAAAGCCTGTCTCAAGTTTAAACCTCCTCAAAGCCTGGTTCTCAAAGCTTCCTGTCGTCACTTGTAGAGCAGACCAAGTCGCTGCATACCAACCTCATTGTGCTGCATCGTCACCAACTTCAAAGGAATTAAGCAACTCCTGCCTTTAGCTAGCTGGATCCGCCTGAACTTTAACTCCTACGTGAAGGAACCCTCCTGGCCTCTGACATTCTGGACTCTAACATTCATGTGAATTAATGTTTCTATCTTTGTTTGTGTTTGTTTTAAGTTATTCCTAGTTGCAAAACTCTTTTTCTTTCCTATGTCCTTGTGTGTCTATGTAGTTGTGACGACCAACCCCCAGATTTCATGTATGAATAAACAATACTTCAGAGTTAACCCGAAGGAGAGGTTGCTGTGAGTCACTTTAAAATTGACTTCACAAACAGAGGATTTGGGGAAACATGCCACAATCTATTTCAAAAATTAAAACATTTCTGCTTACGGGCAGACACAGGAAAAAAAAGGAGTTCAGTTTGCCTCTCTCCCCTGTCTGTAACACCTTCCCCTAAGTAATAACTTCAAGTAATAAAATCAAATTAACCCACATCCCCAAGAGATAGATAGGTATACTTACGATAATTAATTTTTATTTTTTTTGCTAATTTTGAGTTCAAATGATAGCTATAATAATTTCCCTGTGAAAGGTTATTTATTACTGTAATGGACAAAAACAAATCAGAGTAATAGTAAGCATCTTACCTGAACATCATAAAGTGCTACAATGTTCTCATGTTGAAGCTCCTAGAATCAAAAGCATAGAATTTGTAACTGAAATAATGTACAGTGGAAAAAACTAAAGTACTGCCAAAAAATCTTAGCCATTCTGTTATTGTAACAGAGCACAGTAGAATCTGAAGTCCTTTATTTTGTTTTTTTTTCTCAAAAGTTATTAATTTCTTCATCCATCATCAGGCGCTTCTGAAAATTTGTATAGAAAGGAGGTAACACCTTCTGGTAGCCACGTTCCAAGCATCTGTGAATAAACCATCCACTAAAACTTTAACACCAGAGGCATACAACACATTAATGTGACGATAATCAGAGGGTACTGTATATTTTAGATGCTGCATCCCACTACTTCAAGAAGGCGGCGATAAAAGAGCTCAGAATTCAGTAAAGCGCTCAGCATCGAAAATCATTTTCCTTTAAGAACGTCAGAAAAGTCAGACTGAGAAATACAACTGGATTAATGGTAATTACATTACATCAATGTTATAATGCAACAAGTTAAAAATAATTCATGAAAAACTATAAAATAAGGAATCCTTTTTTTAGAAGTAGGGAACCTAGGAAGTTTGCGTATTACAATTACAGTGAAAACAGTTGAACTTTGAGAAGGTTTACTCCTCAGTGCCCATTAACTTCAGCTCTGCAAACAATATCAAGAGTGCAATGAGAAGGTGGTGGTGCCTACGGAAATGCAAGAATTTGACCTATGTAATCTCTATTAAATGCGGTTGCCCAAACTGCCTTTCTTACATCAGAATGATCACCAAACTCAATTGATCAAAGAAATAAAAACAAAAACCTGCAGATGCTGGAAATCCAAAACAAAAACAGAATTACCTGGAAAAACTCAGCAGGTCTGGCAGCATCGGCGGAGAAGAGTTGACGTTTCGAGTCCTTATGACCCTTCAGCAGAACTCTTTTCTTCTCTGACGATGCTGCCAGACCTGCTGAGTTTTTCCAGGTAATTCTGTTTTTGTGTTGTCAATTGATCAAAGGTGAGCAGTAATCATCTGTTACTTCTACATCTACTTCTGTAGTGTTTCATTTGTATAAATCATTTAGCCTCAAAATCTCTAGTTTACAATAAAGACTTTGGGTGTCAATACTGCAACAAAGCAATACCCACTTAATAGCAGTGGCAAAGGTTAAAAACACAAGCAGGCAACTGCAATTAAACACCCATATTTTCAGTGCAATTAATATTCTGTTTACTACAGGTGATTTGGCAAGTATTTTG
This sequence comes from Carcharodon carcharias, assembly GCF_017639515.1. Classification (NCBI taxonomy): domain Eukaryota; kingdom Metazoa; phylum Chordata; class Chondrichthyes; order Lamniformes; family Lamnidae; genus Carcharodon; species Carcharodon carcharias. Next base: position 150,702,000 of record NC_054476.1, on the reverse strand, counting down.
GAAAGCAACAAAGGTTACTTTAGAAGCATCTACAGGATTGTCCTAAGAATGTTTCAGATGGGGTGCATCATATAAGCAATCCAAGAGGGGAACTGAAAGGGGAAAACAAAACCTTAGCTGTGCTGCCAGCAGGTGTAAATTATATTGGCATTAAATCTAACTCAATTTCAGAATACCATTAATGTCCAAAGAATGAAATTGACCAACATAATAATATAAATAAACTATATCCCTAAATGTCACTGACACAGTTAGAAAGTACATCATATCACATAGACCATCATTACTTAACCAATTTGAATCCAGTGTCAGAATCTGGGAGTCTGATGAGACTTTTTGAGTCAGAAACAAACTGTGACAGTACTATTGCTATACAGCTTTGGTTCCAATGGTAAAAACAAAAAAACTGCGGATGCTGGAAATCCAAAACAAAAACAGAATTACCTGGAAAAACTCAGCAGGTCTGGCAGCATCGACGGAGAAGAAAAGAGTTGACCTTTCGAGTCCTCATGTTCTGTTGAAGGGTCATGAGAACTCGAAACATCAACTCTTTTCTTCTCCGCCGATGCTGCCAGACCTGCTGAATTTGGTTCCAATGGGATGGGCAAGGAACAACCACTTACTTGAATGGCTATTTTCAGTGGTGAAAACTAAATTCCAAGGTAATTTCCCATCTTTTATTTTATCTGGTGATAATTCAAACAAACACTGTACCTTTAATATCTTGATTTCTTTCCCAAGCAGGATTTGCGATTTTGACAGATTTTTCTTGTTTATGCATTTCACAGCTACTTCCCAATCTGGTTTCTAAGGAAAGATAAACAGGGGCATTTACAAATGCAGGTGAGAGATTAAGCTTGAAGCTTCAGGGCATCTGAGAAAAAGTATGACAAAAGTGGTGTTCCAAGATGCAACGTTGATCTATTTCTTGTTTTCTTCACCAAGATGCATATAGCTTAGGTTCAACCATACAGCAATAACTAATGGTATGTGACCAGATCTCATTTGATATATGTGAAAACATGCCAACAAACAGAACTCTGAGCTGTTGGCAGTATTTAAACACTGAACACATTAACGGAAGAAAGGACATGGTCTTTGAGCACTGCAATGCCTAAATGCCAAAACAAAAATACATTAAGCTTTTTGTTTATGCTCGAAATTCACAGAATGTACATTGACAGGTTGCACAGTATAACATGGAAATTTTATGCAGTGTAGCACTTTTACAGAAAAGTTGTTATTTTCAATGCTGAAAAATCTGCTAGTGCCCACAATTTCCCCTTCTTTCATCCTCCCATGTTCACATTATTTATATTTAGACTTATTCTTCAGTTTTCTGTACACATTCCTCAGCCATGAGAAGATGGTAATTAACCCAACTCACAGAAGGGTGTTATGTAGGAAGGGTCTGGAGCACTTTTTTCTCACTTCTGCAATTAAGTGCTTGTTCTCTGCTCAATGCCTTCCAATGTTAGTTTTGCAAAGAAATTAACAAAAAGTTCTTTGTTATTCACGTGTAAATAACTACTAGTTTAAAAGATATCCAAATTAAATATCAGTTTCAGTTTAAGGTTAAGGCGCAGATTTGCTGATTACACCTAGTTCAAACTGCTGTAATAAATGCACTTATACACAAAGCACATAAATCTCTCTTCCCTGACATGAAAGTCAATTAACCTTTGCAAGGAACACAAAGTCTCATACAGTATAATTAAGACCGCAAAACCGTGAGGCAATGAAAATATCAGATTCAATTCTTCACATTAAAGAAACTAAGCATGAACCTGCTGGATGTTGTGTATGCTTAGATGAGGTACTTTTGTTTTAAAGCATATGAATATACAAATAAGGGCAGGAGTAAGCCACTTGGTCCTTCGAGCCTGCTTCGCGATTCAATAAGATCATAGCTGATCTGACTGTAACCTCCCGCCTATCCCCAGTAACCCTTCACTCCCTTGTTTACCAAGAATCTATCTACCTCTGCCTTGAAAACATTCAAAGGCTCTGCTTCCACTGCCTTTTGAGGAAGGTTGGTCTAAAGACTCATGACCCTCAGAGGAAAAAATTCTTCTCATCTGTGTCTTAAATGGCAACCCCTTATTTTTAAACTGCGACCCCTAGTTCTAAATTCTCCCACAAAAGGAAACATCCTCTCCACATCCACCCTGTCAAGACCCCTTAGGATCTTACATATTTCAATCAAGTCGCCTCTTACTCTTCTAAACTCCAGCGTATATAAACCTAGCCTGTCCAACCTTTCTTCACAAGACAACCCGCCCATTCCTGGTATTAGTTGAGCAAACCTTCTCTGAACTGCTTCTAACAAACTTCTTTAAATAAGGAGACCAATAATATAGACAGTACTCCAGATGTGGTCTCACCAATGCCCTGTATAACAGAAGCATAACCTCTCTACTTTTATATTCAATTCCCTTCACAATAAATGATAACATTCCATTAGCTTTCCTAATGACTTGCTGTACTTGCATACTAGCCTTTTGTGATTCATGCACTAGGACACCAGGTCCTGCGCCTCAAAGCTCTGCAATCTCTCACCATTGAGATAATATGCTTTTTTATTCTTCCTGCCAAAATGGACAATTTTACATTTTTCCACGTATGATCCCTGCTGATGTTATTACTGGTCAAGTCAGATCCCAGAATTGAACCTGGCTTGATAGACCATAATTTATCTTATTTTTTTTAAACTGTGGAGGGTACTTACTGAAACAGATTCACAGGAGGCTGTTGTTGACTTTTAACAAAAAGGTAAAATATTTATTAAATATGAAACATTAACTTTATTACACTAGACAACAAAAAGGTTGGAAAGATTTCAACAAAGATCCAAAGCAAAAAATGATTCAAATTCACATTATCCTTTTATCTCAGCAATACCCTTACAGACTCAACACTCCAGTGAAGAGGTACCACTACTTCCACACCAAGGCTAGAGCTGATTCAGTTGCGAAGCGGTTTCTTTTCCAGTAGACTTCTGACCATTCACTAGAAGTCCTTCCACAATTGGTACTGCCCTTGAGATATCCAGAAAACTCACTCTAAACTCAATATTACTTTACAGAAATACATACAAGTTCCTTAAACTCATTTCCTCAGCAGTCTGACATCATTTCCAGCTAGAAAGAGTCTTAGGCCATTACTGTCTTCACTCTGTGGTATACACATACCAATTGAACTAAAATCTACCTGTCTCTCCCTGTCTCTATGGGTCTCTCTCTGATTCCCTGTTGCTAGACAACAGCACAGTTTTTTTCTTACTTATTGTATTTGTTTTAACTTCCTTTAACTACCAACCCTTTGGTAACCCATCTCTTCACTTCAAAAGCCATAAAATCACGTTAAAAAATGTATACAAACAGGGCCTCTCAAAAAAACTCTAAAATCAAACCAAGTCCAGGTTTCGCCTTTCTTAACATAAATAAAAATAAATAAATTAAACCTAAAGCTATATCTTGTTCCTAACACTCACAAATACAATATAACTTATTTAAAACTACATCTAATTCCTAACACACATTATACTCCATTTACCAGGTCTTTGCCCACTCACTTAACCTAACTCCCCTTGTAACCTCATGTCCTTTTCACAACTTACTTTCCTACCTATCTTTGTATCATCAGCAACTTTAGCTACCATACCTTCTGTTCCTTCATCCAAGTCACTTATAAAAATTATAAAAAGTTGAGGCCCCAGCACTGATGATCCCTATGGCATACCACTCATTACAACCCGCCAACCAGAAAAAGACCCATTTACAGCTACTTGCTGTTTCCTGTTAGCTAGCCAATCTTCTATCCATGCCAATATATTACCCCCTATACCATGAGCTTTTATTTTCCACAATAACCTTTGATGTGGCACCTTATCGAATGCCTTCTGGAAATCTAAGTACAGTACATCCACCTTTATCCACAGCAAGTGGATAAAGAATTCCAATAATTTGGTTAAACAGGATTTCCCTTTCACAAAACCATGCTGACTCTGCCCGATTGCCTTGAGTTTTTCTAAGTGCCCTGCCATAGCATCTTTAATAAAACCTTCAACATATTTTCTATGATAGACATTAAGCTAACTGGCCTGTAGTTTCCTGCTTTAAGTCTCCTTTTTGAATAAAGGAGTTACACTTGCTATTTTCCAATCAAATGACATTTTCCCCAAATCTAGGGAATTTTGGAAAATTAAGACCAACGCATCAACTATCTCACTAGCCACTTCTTTTAAGACCCTAGGATGAAGCCCATCAGGACCTGGGGATTTGTCAGCCTGCAGCTCCAACAATTTGCTAAGTACCACTTAACTGGTGACTGTAATTTTCCTGAGTTCCTCCCTCCCTTCCAATTCCTGATTTAAAGCTATTTCTGGGGTATTATCTGTATCCTCTATAGAGAAGACCGATGCTAAATACCTGTTCAATTCATCTGCCATCTCTTTATTTTCCATTATTAATTCCCCAGAGTCACTTTCCATAGGACCAGCACTCACTTTGTTAACTCTTTTCTTACTTAAGTATCTACAGAAACTCTTACCATCGATCTTTATATTTTTAACTAGCTTTTTCCTGTACTCTTATTTTTCCCTCCTTATTAATGTTTTTGTCCTTCTTTGCTGTCCCTTATATTCTATCCTATCTCCTGACCTGCCACCCATCTTTGTGGAATTATTTGCTTTTTCTTTAAGTTTGATACCGTCTTTAACTTTTTTAGTTAACCATGGATGGTGGGTCCACCCCTTGGAATTTTTCTTTCGCATTAGAATGTACCTATTCCATGTATTCTGAAATATATCCTTAAATGTCTGCCACAATCACTATTGACATCTATCTTAACCTCATTTGCCAGTTCAGTTTCCATAGTTCTGCTTTCATTTCCACATAATTGCCCTTATTTAAGTTTAAAATACTAGTCTTGGACCCACTCTTCCCTCCCTCAAACTGACTGTAAAATTCAATCATTTTATGATTGTTGCTAACCAGGGGTGCCTTCACCATGTGGTTATCAATTAATCCTATCTTGTTACACAATACCGGGTCTAGTGTATCCTGCTCTCTGGTTGGCTCCAGAACATACTTTTCTAAGAAACTATCTCGAAAACACTGTATGAGCTCATCTAGGCTACCTTTGCCTGTCTGAATTTTCCAGTCCATATGCAGATTAAAATCCCCCATGATTATCGCCATACCTTTCTGACAAGTTCCCCTTACCTCTTCCTTTATACTCAGTCCCACCATGTAGTTACAGTTAGGGGGCTTGATAACCACTCAAACAAGTGACTTCTTGCCTTTATCATTTCTCATCTCAACCCACACCACTTCTACATCCTGGTGTCCTGAGCTTAGGTCTTCCCTCTCTAATGTGCTAATACCATCATTAAGAGTCACCCCTCCACTTTTTCCTAGCGTCCTGTCCTTCCTAAAATTGCTAAGTCACACTGAAATGTCTGTTTATATATCCTGCTGAAAGAAGTTAGCTGACCCCAGTTACAGAAAAACTGGTTTAAACTGCTTTCTTTAATTAGCTAACTTCAGCCCCTCCTGAGTGGAGTCCTGAAAACCCTCCTTAAGGCTGGGAAATTTAGACAGTAAATTTCAGTTAAATGCTAAATACAAACAAAAGTAAGACTTTTACAAAGAGATTAACGCTCTCTTACTCACCCAAACTGCTAACAATCAATGTCAAAATGCACTCAAGTAGCTGTTTATATATCCTGCTGAAACTAAACAGTTAGCTGACCCCAGTTACAGAAAAACCAGTTTAAGCTGCTTTCTTTAATTAATAACTATACCGAGTTTACAGTACTATGGCTGTAGGTTTCCAGTGAAACTAATTCATTGATCTAATAGTGCTGTCTCATTGGACATCACTAGGCTTTTACTTAGCTAATTGTTTTTAAGTGGATAAGTATTAATTATGAACTCAGATATAGTTTTTTTCCTCTTTCTGAGAATACACTAATGAACATAAGGAGAATCAGTATTGTATTTTTCACATTTGCAATAACATAATTTTGCATTCATGTAGCTCTTTAACATAGTAAGTTATCCCAAAGCATTTCACAGGTGTGTTATCAAACAAAATTTGACACCAACTTCTGAAGAACCGAGAACTGTCAGCGTGACATCAGTCTGCTCCTCACCCACTCTAACCTGTCTTTCTCTGAACTTGCTGCACTCTGTTCTCTCAGGTCCAACTCTGACATTGTCATCAAACCTGCTGACAAGGGTGGTGCTGTTGTTGTCTGGCACACTGACCTCTACCTCGCAGAGGCTGAGCGTCAACTCACAGACACTTCCTCCTACCTCTCCCTGGGCCATGAGCCCACCACTGAACATCAAGCCATTGTTTCCAGGACAGTCACTGACCTCATCTCCTCTGGAGATCTTCCTTCCACAGCTTCCAACCTCAATCTCCCAACCTCAGACGGCCCACTTCTACCTCCTACCCAGAATCCACAAACAGGACTGTCCCGGTAGACCGATCGTGTCAGCCTGTTCCTACCCCACGGAACTCATTTCTTGCTATCTTGACTCCATTCTTTCTCCCATTGTCCAGTCCCTTCCCACCTACATCCGTGATTCCTCTGACATCCTACATCATATCAACAATTTCCAGTTCCCTGGCCCCAACCGCTTCCTCTTCACTATGGACCCCCAATCCCTCTACACCTCCATCCCCCACCAGGATGGTCTGAGGGCTCTCAGCTTTTTCCTCGAACAGAGGCCCGAACAATCCCCATCCACCACTATTCTCCTCCGTCTGGCTGAACTTGTTCTCTCACTGAACAATTTCTCCTTAAACTCCTCTCACTTCCTCCAAATAAAAGGTGTGGCTATGGGTACCCGCATGGGCCCCAGTTATGCCTCTCTCTTAATGGGGTATGTGGAACATTCCTTGTTCCAGTCCTACTCCAGCCCCCTCCCACAACTTTTTCTCTGGTACATCGATGATTGCTTTGGTGCTGCTTCATGCTCTCGTCTGGACCTGGGAAAATTTATTAACTTTGCTTCCAATTTCCACCCCTCCATCATTTTCACATGGTCTACCGCTGACACGTCCTTCCCTTCCTTGACCTCTCTGTCTCAATTTCTGATGATAGACTGTCCACCAATATTCATTATGAGCCTACCGGCTCCCACAGCTACTCACACCCCACTTCCTGTAAGGACTCCATCCCATTCTCTCAGTTCCTTCGCCTCCATCGTATCTGTTCTGATGATGCCACTTTCAAAAACAGTTCCTCTGACATGTCTTCCTTCTTCCTTAACCGAGGTTTTCCACCCACAGTGGTTGTCCAGCCCATCTCCCGCGCATCCGCCCTCACACCTTCCTCTCCCTCCCAGAACCATGATAGGGTCCCCCTTGTCCTCACTTATCACTCCAACACCCTCCGCATTCAAAGGATCATCCTTCACCATTTCCGCCAACTCCAGCATGATGCCACCACCTGCCCCTTTACTTCCCATCTCCTCACCGTCCAAGGGCCCAAACACTTATTTCAAGTGAAGCAGCATTTCACTTGCACTTCTCTCAATTTAGTCTACTGCATTCGCTGCTCCCAATGTGGTTTCCTCTACATTGGATAGACCAAACACAGACTGGGTGACCGCTTTGTGGAACACCTTCGGTCTGTCCACAAGCATGACCCAGACCTCCCTGTCACTTGCCATTTCAACACTCCACCCTGCTCTCATGCCCACATGTCCATCCTTGGCTTACTGCATTGTTCCAGTGAAGCTCAACGCAAACTGGAGGAACAGCACCTCATCTTCCGACTTGGCACTTGACAGCCTTCCGGACTGAATATTGAGTTCAACAATTTTAGATCATGAACTCTCTCCTCCATCCCCACCCCCTTTTTTCCAATAATTTATACAGATTTTTCTTTTCCCACCTATTTCCATTATTTTTAAATGTATTTCCATCCAGTGTTTTATCTCTACCTTTTAGCCTATTTCGATCCCTTCCCCCCACCCCACCCCCACTAGGGCTATCTGTACCTTGCTCGTCCTGCTTTCTACCCTTAATGTCACCTATTATCACATTCTTTAGATAATATCACCACCTTCAACACCTCTTTGTCCTTTTGTCTATGACATCTTTTGGCGATCTCCACCTATCACTGTCTCTCTTTCCAGCTCTACTTGTCCCACCCCCCCTCCTCCCCCTTAAACCAGCTTATATTTCACCTCTTTTCTATTTTTCCTTAGTTCTGTTGAAGAGTCATACGGACTTGAAACATTAATTGTGTTCCTCTCTGCAGATGCTGTCAGACCTGCTGAGTTTTTCCAGCTATTTTTATTTTTGTTCTGAAGAAGTCATATCAGACTCAAAACTTTAACTCTTTCTCTCTTCACAGGTGCTTCCAGACCTGAATTTTTCCAGCACTTTGTTTTTATTTCATAATTCCAGTATCAGCAGTATTTTGCATTTATTAAAATTTGACACCAAGCCACATATGGAGATAGCAGGACAAGGCAGAGGTAGACTTTAAGCAGTGTATTAAAGAGAGAGCTTGAGTGAATGAGAGGTTTAGGGAGGAAATTCAGAAACTAGGGCCAAGGCGGTTGAAGGCGCAGCCACCAAATTTGCAGTGATTAAAATTAAGGATGTGCAAGAGGCCAGAATTGTAGATGTTCACATATATTGGAGGGTTGTGAGACTGGAGGAGGCTACAGAGATCAGGGGTGGCAGCACAATGGAGGGATTTGAAAATAAAATTGAGAATTTTAAAAATAGGGGTGTTGTGGACTGGGAACTGATGTAGGTCAGTGAGTATAGGATGATCAATGTACAGGACTTGGTGTAAGCTAGACCAAGTTTTGGACAAGTTCAGGTTTGAGGAGGATGGAAAATGGAAGGCTGGCCAGGAGGATGTTAGACTAGAAGAGTTGAGAGTTAAAAAAGGCACAGATGAGGGTCTCTAGTTAGACCACATCTAGAATACCGTGAACAGTTTTGGTCCCCTTATCTAAGGAAAGGTATACTGGCATTAGAGGCAGTCCAGAAAAGGTTCACTAGGTCGATTCCGGGTGTGGAGGGATTTTCTTATGAGGCTGAGTAGGTTGGGCCTGTATTCATTGGAGTTTAGAAGAATGAGACGCGATCTTATTGAAACATATAAGATTCTTAGGGGGCTTGACAGAGTAGATGCTAAGAGGTTGTTTCCCCTTGTGGGAAGAGTCTAGGACTAAAGGGCATAATCTCAGAGTCAGGGGTCACCCATTTAAAACAAAGATGAGGAGGAATTTCTTCTCTCAAAAGATAGTGAATCTGTGGAATTCTTTACTGCAGAAGGCTGTAGAAGCTGGGTCATTAAATATAGTCAAGGCAGAGATAGAGTAAGGGAATCGAGGGTTATGGGGAAAAGGCTAGAAAGTGGAGTTGAGGATTGTCAGATCAACCATGATCTCTCTGAATGGCGGAGCAGGCTCGATGGGCTGAATAGCCTACTTCTGCTCCTACGTCATATTGTCTTATGGGTCCAACTGTAGATGAGCTGAGGCAGAGTTGGAGGCAGGGGCATTACACTGAGATGGAAATAGGTACCATTGATAATGGAGTGATGTGCATTGCAAGCTTATCTTGGCCAATTAAGGTGCCAAGGTTGCGAACAGTCTAGTTCAGCTTCCAACAGTGGCCAGGGAGAGAAATGTAATTGATAGTTAGAATTTGTAGCTCTAGCATCAGCTCCAAGCACCCCCATGGTTCAACAGAGTTATGTATTTGCTGTACTAGAGTTATCACACCTATAGTTCACGTTGTTGTGAATTTGGAACAGAAAGCCCACTACAAGGCAACTAAATGATCTGTCCTGCTTCCAGCAATGCCATTTGAAATAAGTAGTCTGAAGCCAGAAAGAGCTATGCGGCTCAAATAAACAAATGAACCTGGCAGAGTGTCTCAAACTAAGTCACAATCTGCACTCAATATCAGACTATACAGGTACGTACACAGCCATTCTCATCAAGTTAGTTGATTCATGCTCATAATAAGTGTATACTGGGACACGGTTTCCTCAAAAAAACCCCTCAATTTATCATCAGATTACCAAAAATCAAGGCTGACACTTCACTCCACTGCAGCACTGAGGGAGCATTGCACTGCCAGAAGCGCCGTCTTTCCGATGTTTAAACTGAGGCCCCATATGCCTGCTCAAACAGATGGAAAAGATCCCACAACACTAGTTCGAAGAAGAGTCAGGGAGTGATTCCCAGTGTCCTGGCCAATATGTATTCCTCAATTAGCATCATAAAAATAGATTATCTGCTCATTATCACGTTACTGTTCGTGGGAGTTTAAATTAGCTGTCTGGTTTCCTACATTCCAATAGTGACTACATTTAAAAAAAGTACTTTATTGGCTTTAAAGCACTTTGAGATGTCTGGTGGTCATGAGAAGTGCAATATAAATAAATGCAAGTCTTTCTTTTTTTCTTTTTCAGATAAATCTATACAGCTCCATTCCATGTTTCAGAGGAAAGCAGAGCACACCAAACCACAAGCAGTTTAAAATCAGATAGCAAGAACAAAGCTGTCTATCACACAAGACTGATGTCCAATAAAGGCACAAACTTCTTTTTATTCTGTCCCTAAAATATTTTAAATGAAACTTCAAAATTGCTTACTACATCAATGTAACATTTCATTCTCACACTGTAATCTTCTGAGTTTTCCCATTATTGTTGGACTGAATGTGATTTAGAGTCATAGGGATGTTTAGTTACTCTTTCAAATAACTGACTGAGCTTCCCAAGTAAGAATCTTGCAACCAACAGCCATTTTCATCACTGTATGTGCCTGGAGGTTAGTATGTTGTATAACCCAAATTCCATGAATGAGTTCAATTCAATTTGATGGAAATTGGCTAGCGTTGTTCTTTCTTCCTGAAAGCCATGTTTGAAACCCTGATAAGGTACTTTTCCTATGACAGTTTGCATGGATTAACATGAAAACTTTTATACACCTCAGTCGTCACTCAACAATACAATTAGTGACTAGAAATGAAGATAGGAAAACGTCATTCTGATACAGCAGGCAAGGCTTTGAAGACCATAACCTGCAGGCAATTACACTGCATTTAATCTAGGAAAAGGTAAAATTACATTGAGAGTTTTATAAACTCAAATCTCTATTATTCTGAAGCAGAAATAAAAATTCAACTTTTTGCACTAGCCTTTCAAATTTATACACAATAGAAACATAACTTAACCAATTAGGTTCCAACCACAAACTTAACAGTTAGATGTATAATAACTCAAAACCCTGAAGCAACGTTAAGTAGAATATTATTTAAATGAAGAGGGACTGCAGGATGCTGCAGTACAAAGGGATTTAGATATCAGCATGCTGGTTCAGCAAGTCATTTGGCAGGCAAACTAAATGCTGGCCTTTATTGCAAGGGGGGTGGAGTACAAAAGTAGAATAGTCTTGCTATAACTGTACAGGACATTGTTGAGACCACACCTGGAGTACTGTGTACAGTTTTGGTCACCTTACTTAAGGAGGGGCATACTTGCATTGGAAGCAGTTCAGAGAAGGTTCACTAAGCTGATTCCTGGTATGAAGAAAGGTTGAGCAAGTTGGGGACATACTCACTGGAATTTAGAAGAATGAGAGGTGATCTTGTTGAAACATATAAGGTTCTGAGGGGACTTGACAGGGTGAATGCTGAGATAATGTTTCCCCTTGTGGGGGAATCTAGAACTATGGGGCCTCCCATTTAAGATGGAGATGGGGTGGGGGCGGGTGGGGAATTGCTTCTCACAGAGGGCCATTATTCTTTGGAATTCTCTTCCTCAGCGAGCAGTTGAGGCTGGACCATTTAATATAGTAAAGCTAAGTTGACAGATTTTTGATTGACAAGTGAGTCAAGGATTCTGGGGAGCAGGCAAAAACACAGAGTAAGGCCACAATCAGATCAGCAATCATCTATTGCACGGCAGAGCAGGCTCAAGGGGCTGAATGTTCCTATTTCTTATATTCTTAAAAATAGAAAATGTTGGAAATACATGGCAAGTCAGGCAGCATCTGTGGCGTCAACAAGTGAATGAATTCTTCTGGTGTGGCTCTTTCTTCAAAATAGTTCTGATGAAGGGTCTACACCCACATTATTTAAGTTCATCTATTTGCTCCAAAGATTCTGTCAGATTTGCGATGTGTTTCCTACTTTGCAACAATGACTGCACTTCAAAAGCACTTTGGGAAATCCTGAGGTTTTGAAAGGTGGCTATATAAATATTTTCTCTCTTTCTAGCACCTGTTCTTTTTTTTAAATTTTTATCTATATTTAAGTGCTGCAAGTCACATTGACAAATCCAGGAGCACCAACAAAGAGTGAACATGCATTTAAAGGACAGATCCTTGCTAACATTCTCGAGTATACCTTAAAGCTCCTCACAACCAGTGGAGTGCAGGTCAAAAATGGAGCTGATTTACATACCAACTCCCAAAGACCACAAAAAGGAGGAAGAATCAGTTGATGATCCTTTGCTGACATTAATTGACTGTTGGCCAGGACACTTGGAAAAGAACTTGCTCTTGTTCAAAAAGCACCCTAGCATCCTTTACATCTATCTGAGCAACCTAATAGACAGGACTTCGGTTTAAAGTCTTAATTGAAAAGATAGTGTCCAACTATGATGCAACACATGATCAATTCTGCAAGGTGTTAATATAGATTAATGGATGCTGAGAGGGCGTTTCCCCTTGTGGGGGAATCTAGAACTAAGTATTCAAGTCCTGCGGGAACCCTCAAATCTTCTCACTCGAGGCAAAAGTGTAACTAAATGGGCTAAACTGACAAAGTGCTCTAGTGATTGATTTTAAATATAGCTTTTACACAGTCTATTTTTTATTGAGTAATTTTGATAAAGGACTAATGCACATAATTCAGGACACCAATGTTCGAAAGTACAGGAGAGAAGACAAGCAGATTCTAATTAGAAATACAAGTAGACTCCACTGAAAATTCTTTCTATATTCGGTAATTGAGACTATTCAGGCTCGAAAAGTTGTAGATTCGATACTTTGGCTGCATAGAGTCAGCTGATCACAGCCACTATGGTGGCACTGGCGCCACAACTCGCCTCAATGCCCAGATTTCATGCTCCTTATCCGTCAAAATTTGCAAGTGCACATGATCGAGTTTGGTGACCTCCACAACCAAAAGGCTTAGTGACACTCACTGCCACAGTTCATACATGAATAATGGCCATGTGGAGCAAATGCTAAACTAACAACTATAGAAACACTTCAGTAAATGCCTAGAGGAAAAGACAGTTGAAAAAGAACTGTCAAGAAGAAAAAAAATGTCAAAGTGCGGTTTGTAGAATGTCAAATAATATTTTGCTAGAATTAGAAACTTAAGATTGGATAAAAAGGAAGAAAATTAAATTGTAATGTAAAACCAAGGGAATGCTAGCTACAAAATTTAAACAGGTCATAAAGCTGAAAGTTGCCAAAAAGTTTCAAAAAAATTTAAAGATTTAACATTTAAAAATGAGTGCAAGCATAATTGAATGAATCAGAAAATGTAGTTTACCTGTAACAAGTCACAGGCACAAACTTAGACAGGTAAACACTCAACCAGCTTGCTTCCTAAAATTTTTCAACTAATAGCAAACAGCTGTTAAGAGGATATTCTGGGCTTACTCCTTCCCTTGTGGGAGGTATTCCTAGAATCTGTCCTATACTTTCTCTCTTGTCTCCCAACCTTCCTTCTGTCTGATGAAATCAGGTATTTGCTATGCGTACTTTTAGACGGCCTATGGTGCACATTTTGGCTCACCAATAGGGTTTAAGAATGTGAAACTTCCAACCCGGAGGGGTTGATATTAGAATCCTGCCTATATTTAAATTGTCTTAATTGTGTAGTTTCCTCCAGCTTTTAACAAGGCTGTTGAATAAATACTATGCCCAACTGATAGGGCAGGGCCAGTTTCATCTCACAGAAGCATAGCTCAATTGGGGAACATCTTTAGTGTCGGCAGCATTGGAAAGGGCAGCAAGAAATGGCATCAAAATGCGGGCTGGCAAAACTCAAACACAGCTCAGGGCGGAGGAGAATTTTTAAAACGAAATCATATGGACAGAAGTGGAACGAGTGATATTATTGTCCATCCTATCCATGCACACAGCCTGAGTCTAACCAACATGAACTGGAATACATAGTGGAAAAAAATGACAGAGCTTTAAAAGGAAACAGAACACGTGGATTTTCCAGGCCTACAGGATCACAGCAATTTGAGAAGGAACTAAAGATGCTGCAAAATGATGCGTCTTATATGGTGCTAATTATTTTATTCCCTGGAATATACAATCAATGCTCGCATTAAAAGAAAGAAAGACGGAGTACCTTAACAATATGGCACAGTATATACGTTTTGGCTAATCAGAAAATTAGGCCAGACATCATCTTTGCTGGATACCAGAGACTAGAAAGAGACTTTTTAAAAAGCAACCAAAACCCAGACTGAAATTTGGTTACTAGAACTTCAATAGGCTTAATGACTCTTATTTTTCCCTGACTTTTCTCAATGTTATTAATTCATCGTGCTGTCTCGCAGCACTTGAAATGTACACAAATGGAGATGGTATCATTCATTATGTTATGCTTATCCAAAATCTCATTTGTAATGATTAATCTGTTGACTGATGTAAAAGCAGTTTTACTAGTTTACTGTAATTTAAACTAGTATAACATATTAAGTTTAAGTTTCAACAATGCTGTGAAATAGTTTATCATTATTTACCACAACAAAGCTTGTGTTAAATCAGTATTGGGAATCAGCCAGCTGTGGATGGTAAATATTGAACATTACACAGCAGAGTACACTAATGCCAGACTGACCTTCAAGTGGCACCCTTTCCAAGCTCTGTCTGCTTCTTCTTAAACCACTGATTTCAGCAAATTCAGTGACAGCATACTGAACTCATGGCAAAAATGGCTGCCCACTGTCATCAGGACAAAGGAAGCTGAATATTTTTAAGCACTGACCTTCACTTCTAGCACAATGAGTCCTGTTCCAAATTCTGCTTCATCTGCCCCAGTTACACAGCTGATGAGCCACCCCCTTTCCAAAAATGTTGGATTCAGTGACTTCAGTACTTCCCAGCAGAGACTGTTTATTAATAAGTCAATTATCAATAAGTTGGTAAATTGATGCAGCTCAATTTCCTAGACAGACTACAGCATTCCAGGGCTCTAGAGTGAGGTGCACTGAAAGACAGTTAACATGTTATTGAAATTATTCCCTTAGAAAATAGCAACTTTTAGACAAGTTTACTTTGGAAAAGTAATTATGCATGCACACAATGGGAGGACAATTAAGTTATACTGCAGTGACAATATCAGAAGACTTCAATACCATTCCCTTTGCCCATACCAAATTGATCTTGTAACTGAACTTTAGTGCTGACAAATGATAAATAAGCAAATCTATCCATGCTATTTGAAATCTGAATTCCACCAGATCTTTTACATTGCTCTCGAGTCCAATTACCCTTTTGAGTGCTTTCAGAGTACTAGAACAACATTTTTGGAACAAAAAGCCATTATCCAGGAAAACTAAACGGTGTGCTAGTGGTTACACAAGCATCAAGGACACCATGGTGAGAATCAGCACTGTTGACTATTGATCCAAAATAACCAGAACCTTTCAATAAACCAACTATGGCTAAACCAAAATCAATTGCTTCTGTGTCAGATGTTCTCCTCTGGGACAGGGCCCATGAAGAAAGAATTACAACAGTTCTTGCCATATTTTATAAGATGGCTTTTCTGTGCAGTTACTAAAACAAAGGAGCAAAAATCAGGAACCACAGCAGCAGAAAATTCAGCCTCAAACGAGGTCTTCAACTATTCCTACCCTGATTAACAGGCTTGGTGACAATATGAGAATGAAAGCCGTTTGATGAACGGGAAACCTCACTTTGATTTGCAAGGAAGTGAATCCCTTTATTGCCCTTCCAATGGGTGGACAATCTTCTAAAACATGTACTTGGAATCATATGGCGCCAGTCTGCAAATGCCTCTCAAACATCAGCTTGGCCCAGCTGGCAAGCACACTTTCCTGAGTAAAAAGTTGTGGGATCAAGCTTCACTCCAGGAATCAGATACATACTTAAGCCAAGCTTACATTTGAGTGCAGTATTGAGGGAATGCTGCATTGTCAGAGGTATTGCACTTTGGATAGCATCCTAAATTAAGGCTCCATCCATCTGATCTGATGGCTCAGGTGGACACAAAAGAACCGTGCAACATCAATCAATCAGAAGAGATCTACAATATCCAAGCAAAACAATATTAAATGTTCAATCGTCTAACTTGCTATTTGTTTTTGCTGTGCATATATTGGCTGCACCCCATAAATATAATGTATTTTCAATATCCTGGAGGTATGATAAGAGACAACTGGCTCTATTTGGCATCTTTCTACCACGATGTGACAGATTTTAAGTGCATATCCCATTATTTTATAGGTCCATGGTGCACCTACTCACAGTGTCATTCCTTACATCTTTAAGGACCTTGTCAAAATGTTAATTTTCCCTAAATTCTATAATCTTTACTCTGTTAAGAACTTTTGTTTGCGTCTCCCTTTAAAATTAAAATGAATCTGGACATGGCTAAGTGACACATTACAATTGTACATCAATTACATTAGGGGCAGAAAAGTACAGAACCTGCAATTCCCTGAATCTAGTCCTGGCCAAACAAAGGTGTGACATCCTGCTCGATTCTGAGATGCTTAACATGTTGACAGCAGTGTTAGTGAACCGCTGCCTACTGGTCCTTTGTTGAGAAATGGACATTAGTGCGGGAACAATTCAAAAATTGGAAAAATGGGATCTCCAATAACTTGATTGGATAAACCCACAATTTGGTAGCTAGATGGGCCATTGAGGCCCCAAGATGAGACAATGATCTGTCCTAGATAGATAAAATAGAGCAGCACCGGGAATGCAATAATTCAGCAGATTTCTTAGGGAAGGATGAGATATAGTGACAATAAAAAAAAAAGAAAATTCCTGATCATTGTCCTGTATAAGATTCCCATATCCCCAACTGGGCTTGATTGTGACTGCTCTCCAGGATTAGCATCCTGTCACTACCCACAGTAAAGGGCCATGTAAGAATGATTATTTGGTGATGTGCCAGAGGCTACCAGTGCAATTCACATCCCAGCTCAAGCGGCTACCCTCAGGAGAAACAGGGTCACAAATATAAAGAGGTAAAAATAATTTTAAAAATCATACTCACTGGTCATTTTTATTTAGTATCCTCCACCAGGCTAATCAATGGTAGGAATTCAACAAATTAGCAAAGTTCAGCATGAACTACTGAATGTCACTAGATCTATTTCTGCTTTGAAGCTAAGCAGAATTTTGGTTTCTGTCAGCCTTGATGGAGTAGATTTTCACAAATGCCAGGCACCCTCCTGTACCTCTCTCAAGCCTATGTGTGATCCATAATAGCGAGCATCAGTGGGGATAGTGTAACATTACTCAATGCTCCCTTAGGTAACATCCAAAACATACATTACAGCAAGGGTAGCTGCTTAACAGATAAAATTCCGCCTCCCCACCCCCAGGATCATTGAGGCTCATCAATGCAACCCTAATGTTGCTGCAGCTGAGGCTAGTTACTTAAGTTTGCACCTCCCTGACAGTATTCAAAGAGGACAACAAAGTAAATGCAGATCTCTGCAGGGTGGGGACATTCAGAGTTCCTGTTACATGTCCAAACACATGCCAAGATGCTAACGCTGATTCCTGTATTTAGAAATGGTAAGGCAGCCAGGAAGTAATGATCAAGTTCACTGGATGAGCACTGAAATCATCTCTCACAGTGACAAAGAACAGCCACATGATTTCCACATTAAATCCAGCTGACCTACAACCGCCAATGTCATTTAACCATGAAATACCTCTTCAATTTTAACATAACTTGAGACAATCCAGAAGAGAAAATGTGTATTGTCACACATCAAAAGGAAACTTTCACCTGGATTTTAAGAGGGGGATGAAAAGCGAACTGCCCAGCCCACATTAGTAAATTGTTATCTATTGAGCCTTTGACACATTGCACCACTCAAGAGTAGATACAGGTAAAGGAAAACTCCAAAACACAAGATCATGCCAGTGAAAAATACAGCCAACAGCAACCATCTGGCACAGCAAAGTGTGGGATCACTTGCAGCAATCATAACTAACATACGCACATATTAAAGTTGCATTTATTATAATTCAGCACTGTGCATTAAAGCTGTATTATAGCCTGGTACTGTATATTAAAGCTGCATTTATTATAACCTAGTACTGTACATTAAAGCTGCATTTATTATAATTTAACACTATACATTAAAGCTACATTACTAAGCACTGTACATTAAAGCTGCATTATAACCTAGTACTGTATGATAAAGCTGCATTTATTATAATTTAGCACTATACATTATAGCTGCATTTATTATAATTTAGCATACATTATAGCTGCATTTATAATTTAGCACTATACATTAAAGCTGCATTTATTATAATTTAGCACTATACATTATAGCTGCATTTATTATAATTTAGCACTACACATTAAAGCTGCATTTATTATAAGTTAGCACTATACATTAAAGATCCACTAAGCACTGTACATTAAAGCTGTATTATAAGTTAGCACTATACATTAAAGCTGCATTGATTATAAGTTAGCACTATACATTAAAGCTGCATTGATTATAAGTTAGCACTATACATTAAAGCTGCATTTATTATAAGTTAGCACTATACATTAAAGCTGCATTTATTATAAGTTAGCACTATACATTAAAGCTGCATTTATTACAATTTACTATAAGCTAGTCTAGGAAAACTGTCTGAGAAACATTCGCAAAAGGACCCACAAGTTTGCACACAAGGTACATGAGACAATTCAAAAATGTTTACAGCACTGGTGGCAACTCGAGTCACTTTAAAAAAAGAGAGACCTGCTTGCAAACGTTCAAACATCAAGATAATCCATTCCCCATCCCCAGCTCATTTACCTTCCTGTGGCGGCCTTTAAAGACCACAGCAAAGGCTCCGTGTCCTATGAGGTCTTTCCTGTTGTACTCGAAATCCCCCACTACCTCCATGACCAGCAAGTGCAAAGAGGGGGGCTAAGAGGAGGAGGAGGAGGAGGAGGACGCGAGAAAAGTGGTGACTGAAGAGGCAGAGGACGGAGCTGTCGCTGGCAGTGTTTCTTCCTCCCTCAGAGAACCATGCGCACCGCGAAACCCAGTGACCGCCAGCAGCTCTGAAGAAGCAGCAGCTCTCCCACCATAATCCCACTCCACTGGAGCCTGATTCCTACGCATACTTAGCATTAAATAGGTGGGATGTATATGTAAATGCGGGTGAAATTCGAGTCTCGCACAAGAGTGGAGTGGTATTTTTTTCCCCCCTCCCCCTGTAGTTGTTGTTGTTATTGTTGCTACGGAGATTTATACGGTGTTTTTATTGTTTCTTTTGTCATGGTAGTAGCGTTGGTTATCCTTTAACATGATCTCTTACCCCCCCCCCCCCCCCAACTCCCCACGCCCTCACTTTTTTTGGACCTCCCCCCCCCCCCCCAAACACATACACAAACAAACACGCAAGACGACGACCCGACTGACGGGAGCAGCTACCGCAGCGCGCTTTATATAGTGCCGCGGTACAGCCTCGACGGCTCCCTCCGCCTCCGCTAAAGAGTGCACCCCTTCCCTCCCCTGGTTGGACGCTTGGCCGCCACTTGCCCCTCGGCCTTCTGTCACCGATTGGGGAAATGCGATGGCACGCTACTCGTTCCCCCGGGTTTGGGTAAGGAGGTTGTTTGAGGAAGACCTTTCTCCTCTCCCTCTCTCCCCACCATCCCCCCCCCCCCCCCCCCAAAAAGGATCCCTAACGGTTTTAGTATCCTCTCTCTCCCTCCGCCGGCCTGCTCGCTGGCTGGATATCCCTCCGCCAGGTTTGTTTACATGGTGCACTCCGGCCGTGCTCATCCGAACAAAATAGTTCTCCCCCTTCTGGGGAGGAAAAACGAGCGCGGGGTACGGGGGAGGAGTGGGGCAGATCGTGACGTCCCTTTCGCTTTATGCATTGACAAAAATGCTTTACTTATCAAGCTGTTGCATTCTGCGGATAGAGCTGCAGCAGAGAGAGGGAGAGAAAGAGAAGGGAGCATAAAGATGTTCATGTGACTTATTGCAGGTTTGTTTTTGCAGAAAGAGCTGGCCTGTGCGTCATTTCCTGTCGTTATGTAAGCACGAGGTTTGATTGACAGGTGTTAAAGGGCCAGCACCACCTCCACTGGGACAATGGCCCCCTCTGGCCTGGCCAAAGGGAAGGTCACATGGCCTTGCCCTCCTGCTCACTCAATGCACCTCATTCCTGAGCAACATGGATACACGGGGAACTTAACAGCAGAGATAAAGGCCATTAGGCCACCATATCCCTTTCCAGCCCAAGAAAACCCATCCCACTTTCCAACTCTTGGTCCGTTGCCCTGCCAATTGGTTATGGGACCTCAACAACCACTTATATTTGCATAGCGCCTTTAACGTAATGAAACATCCCAAGGCACCTCACAGCAGCATGACAAAACAATATATGACGACAAGCCACGTCAGGGGATATTCAGTCAGATGACCAAACAGGAAGGTTTTAAGACGTGCCTTACAGGAGCAAAGTGAGGTAGACTGGTAGGGAAGGAATTCCAGAACTTGGGGCTGGGAAACTGAAGACACAGCCACCAATGGTGGAACAAGTATAATTTGAAAAGCACAAGAGGCCAGAATTAGGGGAGCGCAGATGTCTCGGGTTGTGCACCTCATTCCTCTCATTCTTTAGCAGCATGGAAACATAAAGCATTTACACCACAGCAGTAAGCCATTTGACCCATCATGTCTGTGCCAGCCCAAAAAGACCTATTCAATTTTCTAACTCTTGGTCCATTACCCTGTGGGTTACAGCATCTCAAGGTCATATCTCACTTTTTTTTTTAAAAGGGATGAAGGATACTACCGACACCCTTTCAGGCAGTTCCAGACCCCATCTGCATTAGAAAAAAACTACTCAACCTCCTTTCAATCCTCTACCAATTATTTTAAATCTACGTCCCCTAATTATTACCTAAGGGAAATAGGTCCTTCCTATCCGTTCTATCAAGGGGAGGCAGTGGCACAGCGGTATCGTCACCAGACTAGTGATCTGGAGACCCAGGGTAATGCTCTGGGGATCTGGATTCAAATCCCACCACGGCATTGATTTTGAATCTAATAAAAATCTGGAATTAAAGGTCTAATGATGACCATGAAACCATTGTCGATTGTTGTAACCCATCTAGTTCACTAACATAATGTGCCATCCTTACCTGGTCTGGCCTACATGTGACTCCAGACCCACAGCAATGTGTTGACTCTTAAAATACCTCCTAAACAAGGGCAATAAATGCTGGCTTAGCCAGCAATGCCTACATCAAAGCTTTCCTCATAGATAAAATTCTCTATTCCTGGCAACATTCTCGTAAATCTTCTATCCTCTGTGGGGAGATGGTGGGGAGTGGTATTGTCGCTGGACTGGTAACCCAGAGACCTAGGCTCTGGAGAATCCCACCAGAGCAGATGGTGAAATTTGAATTCAATAAAAATTTAGAATTAAATGTCTGACCACGAAACCACCATCGCCGATTGTTGTAATGCCCATTAGGGAAGGAAATCTGTCATTCTTACCTAGCCTACATGTGACTCCAGACCCACATCATGCCCCCTCTGAGCAAGGACAATAAATGCTGGCATTGACACCCATGAATGAATAACAAATACCCTCTCTACTGTGGTCACATCCTTACTGTAATGCAGGACTGTACTCAAACTGCAGTTTAACTAGTGTTTGTTCGAAAAAGTTGGTATCAGTAGCCATGGCTTACTGGGTAGCATGGTTAGAAGGTTGTGGATTCTCTCTCGAGACTCAAGTGCAAAATTCAGCGTTGACACTCCAAGTACAATACTGAAGGAGTGCTGCACTGTCAAGAGATGCCACCTGAGAGGTTAAACCAAGGTCTCATCTGCCCTCACAGATGGGGGTAAAAGATCCCACAATGCTATCTTACAGCTAGATGTGGTAGCTTGCTATGTGCAATTTGGCTGCTGCGTTTCCTACATTACAACAGTGACTACACTTCAAAACATACTTTTCATACTTCATTGGCTGTAAAGTGCTTTGAGACATCCTGTGGTCATGAAAAGTGCTACAGATATGCAAGTCCTTTTCTTGAGTACTCATCTTGCACAATTCCCCCTCATCAGCAACTACCCAGGCTGAGAATTTACAACTCCGTACTCCCCAAAGCCAGAACAACTCTTTTGGGCACATTTCAAAATGAGACATTATGTTGTCAGATTGAAGCCTCACCTTTTTTTTTTAAAATGATGTACAGTATCCTTTCATGGTTATGTGTCAGTATGCAATAATAGAATGACGTTAACTCTTGGAATTAGTCTTGCTGCCTTGCCCTTTCCCCCAAAGCTCTAAAAACCTATCCCCTTCAAGTATCTATCCCATTCCCCTTTAGAAAGTTACTATTTACATCCACCACCCTTTCAGGCATCGCATTCCAGATCATAACATTGTTATATCACCTACCTTGCAAATTAAGAGATGTTTTAGAACAAATACTGTTAATAAAATTCAGGTTTGAAATCACCTCATGGCTGATTCACCATATATTTTCTTACATACCTTGATGGTGACTTGTATTTAGCCCTTGAACCTACAAGTTTCTCAACAAAAAGATATGCATTATGCTAATAACAACAATTTCAAATCAAACCTACTGCAAGACACTACTAGAAGTAAAGGTTTGTAAACTGAGCATAAAATTTAAGTGTAAAATACTGCAGATGCTGGAAATCTGAAATAAGAACAAAGAAAGCAGGAAAAGCTCAGCAGGTCAGGCAGCATCTGTGGAAATAAACAGAGTTAATGTTTCAGGTCGACGACCTTCCATCAGGACTGAAGAGGTAGAAATGTAAGAGTTTTTATGCTAGTGAACATAACAAAAGATTTCACCCTCCACCCTATCACAGGGCCTCTCCTTTGTTCTTCCTGCCCCTCCCGCCTTCCACAGGTTTAAATACTCTTACATTTCTATCTCCCTTCAGTTCTGGTGAAAGATCATTGACCTGAAACATTACAAATGTCGCCTGACCTGCTGAGTTTTTCCAGCTTTTTTAATTCTTATATAAAATTCATGAGTTTTATTAACAGCACTGAATTCTGGCAATGCATTACAGCTTATAATTCAATCCAACTCAATAGTTGTTTTATGTAACAGGATTTATTTTTTTTTGTAAATAAAAGTGCTGACTGTGGCTTTGTAAAGTCCACACACTGTTGCCATTACAGTTTTCTAAAGACAACATGTTTTTTTAAACATCTCACGATAATACAATAGGTGGAAAAACGTTTAGCCTATCTCAGGCTTGCAGAATACCAACCCAGCCATCTGCAATATGTTTAAGGTGTTTACAACGAAAGACAAACATGTCAGACAGAGGCTGAGACAGTTGATTTATGCCACTTATATGAGAAAATGTCAGCTACTTCCAAGTATTCTTTTGGATATCAACCATTTTGGGAGGTCTTAAGGAGTAGCAGTCAACAGGTCTCTGTCACCATATTCCCTAAAGTAAAATTAGTGTCAAAAATTAATAGAACCCATGCCATTTTGCCACAGCTCCTTGTAGTCAATTCAACAGCAACAGTGACAGAGGTCACAACTCTGCCTTGTTAGCAAGGGAATGAAGTTGGAGAGAGAAAAATATAGCAGAAAAAGCAGGGCCATTATAGATGCCAGGGATTTCCTTACTAACAACACAACATAGACACATAGACCAAATCTTCTAGTCAGTCCTAAATTTATCTGCAAGTTTTCTCTTTTTTGTTCCAAGGCTAGTATTTGTTGCCCATCCCTTAATTGCCCTCGAGAAAGTGGTGCTTCTTGAACCACTGAAATCCATGTAGTGTAGGTACACTCAGTGCTGTTTTGACCCATTGACAGCGAAGGACAGCGATATAGTTTCAAGTCAGGATGGTGTGTGACTTGGAGGGGGAACTTGCTGGTGGTGGTGTTGCCGTGCATCTGCTGCCTTTGTGCTTCTAGGTGGTAAAGGTAGCAGATTTAGATACTGCTGTCGAATGAACCTTGGCAAGTTATTGCAATGCATCTTGTATATGGTATGCACTGCTGCCACTCTATCAGTAGTGAAGCGAGCGAATGCTTAATGTGGTGGATGGAGTACCAATCAAGGGTGCTGCTCTGTCCTGGATGGTGTTGAGCTTCTAGAATGGCCAACCAAACAATATCTACGTTTCACGGTTATGATCATGAATATTGAATTTATTGCAGGGATATACCTGTAGTGGAAAGTAGCTTCAACTCTGTGATATAGATTGGATGATGTGTTCCTTTGTGTTTTTTAAGGTGTGGATTAGTCTAACTGTTCTAGGAATGGAGCCCACTCCTGTCCCCCACTGGACTCATTCTGACCCCTGGACATCCCTTTCAATTTAGTCAAATACCCTGAAACAAAGCAGCAGTGAAAACTCAGGTCTTCCCACCATGGGCAAGAATCAAAGCAAGCAAAAAAAGATATTAATTTCAAGAAATTCTGGAATTCTCTCCCCAAACTTCTCTGCCTCTCTCCTGCCCTTTAAGAAGCTCCTTAAAACTTACCTCTTTGACCAAGCTTTGGTCATTAGTCCTATATGCTCCTTAAGTAGCTCAGTGCCAAATTTTGTTTGGTAAGTGATCCCCTGAGGTGCCTTGGGACGTTTTACTACATTAAAGGTGCTACATTAATGCAAGCCATTGGTGGTTTTTAGTAACAGGATCAACTTTCTGTTCTGCAAAAAGTAATGCTTTACCAACATCATTTTTAATGTTTACTTTGAGATTTGGAGATTTATAGAGAAAAATGAGTGCAATCCCTTTTCAGTCCTCATCCTGACTTATCGAGTACTGACATTCCAAGGCACAGACCCATGGTGAATAATTTCCTTATTTGAGTGATTTGCTCCCCATTCCCTGTTGTGAAAGCTGGCTCTTCCTATGGCCTTGCACCATCCTCAGCGTAGAACATCTGGAGATCTGGTCTCTTATCAATGTTATTCCATCACTGGTATCAGAGAGAAAACAAGGACAACTCTGTGTGGCCAACCAAGATGCACATTCCCTCTCCCTGCAGGAATGTGATCTAGACTTTTCTCAATGCCACCTAGCAGGAGACTTGAGATAACAAACACATGGCAGCAGCTCCAACCTAATATTCAAGACAATTTAACAATGGTAGGGAAATTCGATTGGCTTCTACATGTCAGAAGAATCCTAAAGCTGGAATTCACAGTAAACACACTACCAGACATTCCCACACACAATTTTTTTCTAGCCCAGGGATCTGTAACCTGTGGCTCCAAAGCCACGTGCAGCTCATTAAGGATTCATCCAACTCCTGAATTTGATCGATCAAACCCATTTTGAAGGTAATTAAGTGGCTCATTTTGTTTTCTTTTAAATTTTTATTAGCAATGTAGTTGTGGGAAAGGATAATTCAATTAACTCTTACGTTAAAAACCTTTGAAATATGGTTGAAATGTCTCTCTCATTTTCATCATTATTGGCATTTGAATAATATCATGAATCTTAAGATACTGCATCTTTGACTATACTTAAAAAATGGCTCTTCTTGGTGCTAAGGTTGCAGACCCCTGTTCTAGCCAGTCTATATGTCGGTACACAGTTGTGGCTGCCTGACACAAATGAAAGAGAAGCAATGGAATGACATAGGTGGTTGAAAGCATATCATGTCAGGTGAACCATACTACTTTTAATTCCACCACCGCCTACCCCAGCCTCCATCTCTTTCCCATCCCAATCCAAAATATCAGTGCAATACACCATGTCTGATGTACCTGTACTGGACATCACATCAGTCTTGATGCACACGTATTTTAAAACTGAATTACAGGCAGAAGCAACAGCCGAGCTGACAATTCATTTCCTGTTCTCCTCTGAGTGGAATCTTTCTCTTCCATCAGCCAAATCATCATTTCCAGCCCCTTCAACATTATGACTCATGGGCTGGCTCTGGCCCCCAATCCCTGGCACTCGGAACCAAAAAGCCCAGGCAACTCAGTCCCTTTTGCACTTGGCATTGCAAAAACTTTGGCACCTGTCACCAAATTTTGTTTGATATCTCCAATGAAGCACCCTTGGGACATTATACTATGTTAAAGGTGCTATATAAGTGCTAATTGCAATTTCCTGGAAGTTTGGAAAGGACTGTTCCTGGTGACATTTGGATCCTAAATCACAAAACCTAGATCTGTTAGTATCTGCACTGTTGAATTAGTTACAAGTGAATGGGAACATGGATTTAAACAGATTTATCTGCAGTTTTAGTGACTCCAAAGTGCACAGAGTGCACAAAGGCTACAGCTTGAACACCCCAGTCGATAGCATTCTTGCCTACGAATCAGAAGGTTGATGGTTCAAGTCCCACTCCAGAGATGAAGTCTAGGCTGACGCTCCCTATGCAGTACTGAGGTGCTGCTGCACTGTCAGAGGGGCTGTGTTTTGGATGAGATTTTAAACTAAGACTCTGGCTTACCTCTGAAAAATCCCATGACACTATTCAAACAACAGTAGAAAATAAGAGGTGATCTGGTTATTATCTGTTTATGGAAGCCTGCTGGCCATAAACTGGCTACTTCATTTCCTACAACACTGATTGCACATCATAAAATACTTCATTGCCTGCAGAGTGCTTGTGGGCATCCTGAGATCATGAAGAGTGCTGTATAAATGCAAGTCTTTCTTTTTCTCATTCACTAACTCCAGTTAGTGCCGGGTAAGGCCTCACAACCCTCCGTGTAAACAAAAAAAAAAGCTGCTCCTGCTCTTTATCCTATACCGCTTACAATTCTCCTGGCTATGCAAGAGACAAAAGGAGGAAATTAAAAAATGTGTAAATGCAATAATCACCACCAAGGTAAGGGAGCCAGTGCATACCATATAAGATGCCATCAAAATTGGGAGCATAGGAGAAGACAAGGACAATGAACTATTTTTTATTCCTTCATGAGATGTGGGTGTCGCTGGCAAGGCCAGCATTTGCTGCCCTAATCGCCCTTGAACTGAGTGGCTTGCTAGGCCATTTCAAAGGGAAGTTAAGAGTCAACCACATTGCTGTGGGTCTGGAGTCACATAGAGGCCTGACCAAATAAGGATGGCAGATTTCCCTCCCTAAAGGACATTAATAAAGTGGATGGGTTTTCACGACAATCGATGATAGCTTCATGGTCATGATTACTGAGACTAGCTTTCAAATCCGGGATTTTTTTATTAATTGAATTTAAATTTCACCAGCTGCCGTGGCGGGATTTGAACCCATGTCCTCACAGCATTAGCCTGGGTCTCTGGATTACTTGTCTCATAATATTACCAACATGCCAAGGTGGGGAAGATGGTGGTATTACATAGGACTACATAAAATTTACACCACAGGAACAGGCCATTCAGGGCTGTGCCAGGGTTTCTGCTCCACGTAAACCTCGCTGGAGGCTGTGGTCGAAATATTCCAGAACTCACTGGATTCAGGGAGGGTCCCAGTGGATTGGAAAACCACTAATGTGATGTCCCTGTTCAAGAAGGGAGGGAGACAAAAAGCAGAAAACTATAAGCCAGTCAGCCTAACATCAGTCATTGGGAAAATGCTAGAGTCCATTATTAAGGAAGAAATAGCAGGACATTTAGAAAAGATTAACGCAATCAAACAGAATCAACATGGTTTTATGAAAGGGAAATCATGTTTGACAAATTTGCTAGAGTTCTTTGAATATATAACAAGCAGAGTTGATAAAGGGGAACTGATAGACGTAACGTATTCGGATTCCCAGAAGGCATTCGATAAGGTGCCACATAAAAGGTTATTGCATAAGATAGGAGCTCACAGTATTGGGGGTAATGTATTAGCACAGATTGAGGATTGGTTAACACAGAAGACAGAGGGTCAAGGATTTTTAGGTCTTTTTCAGGTTAGAAAGACGTAACTAGTGGAGTACCACAAGGATCAGTCTTAGGGTCTCAATTATTTACTATCTATATTAATGACTTGGAGGAGGAGGCAAAGAGTAATGTATCCAAATTTGCTGATGATACAAAAATAGATGGGAAGGCATGTTGTGATGGGAACATAAGGAATCTGCAAGGAGATATAGACAGGTTGAGTGAGTGGGCAAAACTTGGCAGATGGAGTTTAATGTAGGAAGTTAAGAGGTCATACACTTTGGTAGGAAGAATCAAAAGGCAGACTATTATTTAAATGGAGAGAGACTCCAAGAAAAGTGCAGCACAGAGAGATCTGGGTTAGCAGGCAGGTGCAGCAAGTAATTAAGAAGGCAAATGGAATTTTGTCTGTGTTGCTAGGAGGTTGGAGTTTAAAAATAGGGAAGTCTGGTTACTACTGTACAGGGTGTTGGTAAGGCTGCACTTCGAGTGTACAGTTTTGGCCCCCGTATTTAAGAAAGTATATACTGGCATTGTAGGCAGTTCAAAAGAGATTTACTAGGTTGATTCCTGGGATAAAAGGATTGACTTATCAAGAATGCCTAAACAGGTTAGGCCTTTATTCATCAGAGTTTAGAAGAATGAGGGGTGGTCTTATTGAAACATACAAGATTCTGAGGGGGCTTGACAGGGTAGATATCTCCACAAGTTGGGGAATCTTGAGCTAGGGGACACAGTTACAGAATAAGGGGGCACTTATTTAAAACTGAGATGCGAAGGAATTTCTTCTCTCAGAGAGTAGTGAATGTCTGGAATTCTCCACCCCAGAGAGTTGTGGAGGCTAGATCGCTGAAAGCATTTAAAGAGGAGGTAGATAGATTTTTGAAATATTGGAGAGTGGAGGGATATGAGGAGCTGGCATGAAAGGGGAGTTGAAGCCTAGGGCAGATCAGCCAACGTCTTACTGAATGGCAAGGCAGGCTTACTCCTGCTCCTATTTCTTATGTTGTTATGTCACCGAACTTCATCTCATTCACCTGCATATCCTTCTATTCCCCTGCATTTGTTTATCTAGCTTCTTCTGAAAAGCATCAATGCTATTTGCCTCATCCACTCCTTGTGGTAGCTGAGTTCCACATTCTATCCATTCTCTAGCTAAAGAAGCTTCTCCTGAATTCTGCATTGAATTTACGAGTGACTATCTGATATTGACGGCCTTGAGGTTTGGACTCCCCCTGCCAAAGTGGAAACAGTAGTTAAATTGATTTTGACTAGCTTGGATTTCAGAAAGATTTTAACTACGTTAAAGGTGTTATATAAATGCAAGTTGTTGTTGTCATAGAAAACAAAAGGGGAGAGCTGAGAGAGATGAGGAATTCCACAGTTACAGATTCCTGTGAATGGAGTAATAGGGAGCATGTTATGATGAATCTTGATTTAATCACAAGGAAGAGTAAGTGTATTTTCTTAGCTAACGCTTACAATGGTCTTTATTAAAATGCTGAAATACTGACAAACACAATCCTGCCGGCTGTGCGGTTTTTTTGTCACCTCTTATACATACAAATGTTTCTGGCTGATTATCACAATGGGATAATGAATGGGGCTCTCACACAGCAGGACTACAAGAAACTTCACACACTACATGCAAGAACTCCTTTGGCGGGGGTGGTGTTGTTGTGGGGTCGGGGGGGAAGAAGAAATGGATAAAACTATGGAATTCGGACTCCTAAATACACTGATAAAACTCCGTGTCTCATACAATTAGGAAGACTTTGGTTTGTTTAGTCATGGTACACCAGTGACCTCTATCCTTTGCTGAAAAGATGTACGCTTCCTGTGGTGGAGGACGTACCGCTAGACACAGTGCGTTAAGGTGAATTCCAGGGGAAAACAAAATCGGGGGTCTCTTCAAAACGGTTCTGCGCCATCACCACCTCCAGCTGTAAAACACAGGATACAAGGTGCTGCTCAGTGCAAGATCTCTTTTCCAAATGGTTGCGATTTATATTGACAAACAACAAATACTGCCCCAGGCTTGTGTCTCCTGGCGCCCTTGGATGTCCCCCAACCAAAGGGGTAGATTCATGAACAGCCCCCAACTGTCATCTGTTAGTGCTACCTTAAGTCAGGTACTGATAGGCACGCATGTGCACCTAGCTTTATAATATATATCTAATGATCTCAGCAATAACTTGTATTAGTGTATCACATGCTGTGCACTTGAAATATAAAACATGGCAATGATTTCCCTGTCTGTTCTTCCAAACCAATGCTGATCTCACAACTTATTCTCATCTCTTTCACTATTATTTTTATGCGACATTAGCTTCAATTCGCAGCTCAATGAGAAATGTGGACCATTGCATAGAGACTACTCCATCTATGAAGGTAAGTTTGGCACTGAGCTGTGGGAGATTTCCTCATCCTATTTTAATGTGTTGTGAATCCTCAATTAGTATTGTGCATCCATTAACAACCACTTAAAAGCAGAGTCAGGTGCCATCTCAGAAGAGAGAAGGTGGGGGGGGAGAGCGAGAGAGAGGCGGCCGTGGGGGGGGAGAGCGAGAGAGGGGGGGCGGATGGGGGGGGAGAGCGAGAGAGGGGGGGCGGATGGGGGGGGAGAGCGAGAGAGGGGGGGCGGATGGGGGGGGAGAGCGAGAGAGGGGGGGCGGATGGGGGGGGAGAGCGAGAGAGGGGGGGGCGGATGGGGGGGGAGAGCGAGAGAGGGGGGGCGGATGGGGGGGGAGAGCGAGAGAGGGGGGGCGGATGGGGGGGGGAGAGCGAGAGAGGGGGGGCGGATGGGGGGGGAGAGCGAGAGAGGGGGGGCGGATGGGGGGGGGGAGAGCGAGAGAGGGGGGGCGGATGGGGGGGGAGAGCGAGAGAGGGGGGGCGGATGGGGGGGGAGAGCGAGAGAGGGGGGGCGGATGGGGGGGGAGAGCGAGAGAGGGGGGGCGGATGGGGGGGGAGAGCGAGAGAGGGGGGGCGGATGGGGGGGGAGAGCGAGAGAGGGGGGGCGGATGGGGGGGGAGAGCGAGAGAGGGGGGCGGATGGGGGGGGGAGAGCGAGAGAGGGGGGGCGGATGGGGGGGGAGAGCGAGAGAGAGGGGGGGCGGATGGGGGGGAGAGCGAGAGAGGGGGGCGGATGGGGGGGAGGGAGCGCGAGAGAGGGGGGGCGGATGGGGGGGGAGAGCGAGAGAGGGGGGGCGGATGGGGGGGGAGAGCGAGAGAGGGGGGGCGGATGGGGGGGAGAGCGAGAGAGGGGGGGCGGATGGGGGGGGGAGAGCGAGAGAGGGGGGGCGGATGGGGGGGAGAGCGAGAGAGGGGGGGCGGATGGGGGGAGAGCGAGAGAGGAGTCGGCGGAAGGGGGGGGAGAGCGAGAGAGAGGCGGCGGATGGGGGGGAGAGCGAGAGAGAGGCGGCGGATGGGGGGAAGAGCGAGAGAGAGGCGGGGGGGAAGAGCGAGAAGGCGGGGGGGGAAGAGCGAGAAGGCGGGGGGGAAGAGCGAGAAGGCGGGGGGGAAGAGCGAGAAGGCGGGGGGGGAAGAGAAGGCGGGGGGAAGAGAAGGCGGGGGGAAGAGAAGGCGGGGGGAAGAGAAGGCGGGGGGGGAAGAGAAGGCGGGGGGGGAAGAGAAGGCGGGGGGGGAAGAGCGAGAAGGCGGGGGGGGAAGAGCGAGAAGGCGGGGGGGGAAGAGCGAGAAGGCGGGGGGGGAAGAGCGAGAAGGCGGGGGGGGAAGAGCGAGAAGGCGGGGGGGGAAGAGCGAGAAGGCGGGGGGGGAAGAGCGAGAAGGCGGGGGGGGAAGAGCGAGAAGGCGGGGGGGGAAGAGCGAGAAGGCGGGGGGGGAAGAGCGAGAAGGCGGGGGGGGAAGAGCGAGAAGGCGGGGGGGGAAGAGCGAGAAGGCGGGGGGGGGGAAGAGCGAGAAGGCGGGGGGGGAAGAGCGAGAAGGCGGGGGGGGAAGAGCGAGAAGGCGGGGGGGGAAGAGCGAGAAGGCGGGGGGGGAAGAGCGAGAAGGCGGGGGGGGGAAGAGCGAGAAGGCGGGGGGGGAAGAGCGAGAAGGCGGGGGGGGAAGAGCGAGAAGGCGGGGGGGGAAGAGCGAGAAGGCGGGGGGGGAAGAGCGAGAAGGCGGGGGGGGAAAGAGCGAGAAGGCGGGGGGGGAAGAGCGAGAAGGCGGGGGGGGAAGAGCGAGAAGGCGGGGGGGGAAAGAGCGAGAAGGCGGGGGGGGAAGAGCGAGAAGGCGGGGGGGGAAGAGCGAGAAGGCGGGGGGGGAAGAGCGAGAAGGCGGGGGGGGAAGAGCGAGAAGGCGGGGGGGGAAGAGCGAGAAGGCGGGGGGGGAAAGAGCGAGAAGGCGGGGGGGGGAAAGAGCGAGAAGGCGGGGGGGGAAGAGCGAGAAGGCGGGGGGGGAAGAGCGAGAAGGCGGGGGGGGAAGAGCGAGAAGGCGGGGGGGGAAGAGCGAGAAGGCGGGGGGGGAAGAGCGAGAAGGCGGGGGGGGGAAGAGCGAGAAGGCGGGGGGGGAAGAGCGAGAAGGCGGGGGGGGAAGAGCGAGAAGGCGGGGGGGGAAGAGCGAGAAGGCGGGGGGGGAAGAGCGAGAAGGCGGGGGGGGAAGAGCGAGAAGGCGGGGGGGGAAGAGCGAGAAGGCGGGGGGGGAAGAGCGAGAAGGCGGGGGGGGAAGAGCGAGAAGGCGGGGGGGGAAGAGCGAGAAGGCGGGGGGGGAAGAGCGAGAAGGCGGGGGGGGAAGAGCGAGAAGGCGGGGGGGGAAGAGCGAGAGGCGGGGGGGGAAGAGCGAGAAGGCGGGGGGGGAAGAGCGAGAAGGCGGGGGGGGAAGAGCGAGAAGGCGGGGGGGGAAGAGCGAGAAGGCGGGGGGGGAAGAGCGAGAAGGCGGGGGGGGAAAAGAGCGAGAAGGCGGGGGGGGAAGAGCGAGAAGGCGGGGGGGAAGAGCGAGAAGGCGGGGGGGGAAAGAGCGAGAAGGCGGGGGGGGAAGAGCGAGAAGGCGGGGGGGGAAGAGCGAGAAGGCGGGGGGGGAAGAGCGAGAAGGCGGGGGGGGAAGAGCGAGAAGGCGGGGGGGGGAAGAGCGAGAAGGCGGGGGGGGAAGAGCGAGAAGGCGGGGGGGGAAAGAGCGAGAAGGCGGGGGGGGAAGAGCGAGAAGGCGGGGGGGGAAGAGCGAGAAGGCGGGGGGGGAAGAGCGAGAAGGCGGGGGGGGAAGAGCGAGAAGGCGGGGGGGGAAGAGCGAGAAGGCGGGGGGGGAAGAGCGAGAAGGCGGGGGGGGGAAGAGCGAGAAGGCGGGGGGGGAAGAGCGAGAAGGCGGGGGGGGAAGAGCGAGAAGGCGGGGGGGGAAGAGCGAGAAGGCGGGGGGGGAAGAGCGAGAAGGCGGGGGGGGGAAGAGCGAGAAGGCGGGGGGGGAAGAGCGAGAAGGCGGGGGGGGAAGAGCGAGAAGGCGGGGGGGGAAGAGCGAGAAGGCGGGGGGGGAAGAGCGAGAAGGCGGGGGGGGAAGAGCGAGAAGGCGGGGGGGGAAGAGCGAGAAGGCGGGGGGGGAAGAGCGAGAAGGCGGGGGGGGAAGAGCGAGAAGGCGGGGGGGGAAGAGCGAGAAGGCGGGGGGGGAAGAGCGAGAAGGCGGGGGGGGAAAGAGCGAGAAGGCGGGGGGGGAAGAGCGAGAAGGCGGGGGGGGAAGAGCGAGAAGGCGGGGGGGGAAGAGCGAGAAGGCGGGGGGGGGAAGAGCGAGAAGGCGGGGGGGGAAGAGCGAGAAGGCGGGGGGGGAAGAGCGAGAAGGCGGGGGGGGAAGAGCGAGAAGGCGGGGGGGGAAGAGCGAGAAGGCGGGGGGGGAAGAGCGAGAAGGCGGGGGGGGAAGAGCGAGAAGGCGGGGGGGGGAAGAGCGAGAAGGCGGGGGGGGAAGAGCGAGAAGGCGGGGGGGGAAGAGCGAGAAGGCGGGGGGGGAAGAGCGAGAAGGCGGGGGGGGAAGAGCGAGAAGGCGGGGGGGGAAGAGCGAGAAGGCGGGGGGGGAAGAGCGAGAAGGCGGGGGGGGAAAGAGCGAGAAGGCGGGGGGGGAAGAGCGAGAAGGCGGGGGGGGAAGAGCGAGAAGGCGGGGGGGGAAGAGCGAGAAGGCGGGGGGGGAAGAGCGAGAAGGCGGGGGGGGAAAGAGCGAGAAGGCGGGGGGGGAAGAGCGAGAAGGCGGGGGGGGGAAGAGCGAGAAGGCGGGGGGGGAAGAGCGAGAAGGCGGGGGGGGAAGAGCGAGAAGGCGGGGGGGGGAAAGAGCGAGAAGGCGGGGGGGGAAGAGCGAGAAGGCGGGGGGGGAAGAGCGAGAAGGCGGGGGGGGAAAGAGCGAGAAGGCGGGGGGGGAAGAGCGAGAAGGCGGGGGGGGAAGAGCGAGAAGGCGGGGGGGGGAAGAGCGAGAAGGCGGGGGGGGAAGAGCGAGAAGGCGGGGGGGGAAGAGCGAGAAGGCGGGGGGGGAAGAGCGAGAAGGCGGGGGGGGAAGAGCGAGAAGGCGGGGGGGGAAGAGCGAGAAGGCGGGGGGGGAAGAGCGAGAAGGCGGGGGGGGAAAGAGCGAGAAGGCGGGGGGGGAAGAGCGAGAAGGCGGGGGGGGAAAGAGCGAGAAGGCGGGGGGGGAAGAGCGAGAAGGCGGGGGGGGAAAGAGCGAGAAGGCGGGGGGGGAAAGAGCGAGAAGGCGGGGGGGGAAGAGCGAGAAGGCGGGGGGGGAAGAGCGAGAAGGCGGGGGGGGAAGAGCGAGAAGGCGGGGGGGGAAGAGCGAGAAGGCGGGGGGGGAAGAGCGAGAAGGCGGGGGGGGGAAGAGCGAGAAGGCGGGGGGGGAAGAGCGAGAAGGCGGGGGGGGAAGAGCGAGAAGGCGGGGGGGGAAGAGCGAGAAGGCGGGGGGGGAAGAGCGAGAAGGCGGGGGGGGGAAGAGCGAGAAGGCGGGGGGGGAAGAGCGAGAAGGCGGGGGGGGGAAGAGCGAGAAGGCGGGGGGGGGAAGAGCGAGAAGGCGGGGGGGGAAGAGCGAGAAGGCGGGGGGGGAAGAGCGAGAAGGCGGGGGGGGAAGAGCGAGAAGGCGGGGGGGGAAGAGCGAGAAGGCGGGGGGGGAAGAGCGAGAAGGCGGGGGGGAAGAGCGAGAAGGCGGGGGGGGAAGAGCGAGAAGGCGGGGGGGGGAAGAGCGAGAAGGCGGGGGGGGAAGAGCGAGAAGGCGGGGGGGGAAGAGCGAGAAGGCGGGGGGGGAAGAGCGAGAAGGCGGGGGGGGAAGAGCGAGAAGGCGGGGGGGGAAGAGCGAGAAGGCGGGGGGGGAAGAGCGAGAAGGCGGGGGGGGGAAGAGCGAGAAGGCGGGGGGGGAAAGAGCGAGAAGGCGGGGGGGGAAGAGCGAGAAGGCGGGGGGGGAAGAGCGAGAAGGCGGGGGGGGGAAGAGCGAGAAGGCGGGGGGGGAAGAGCGAGAAGGCGGGGGGGGAAGAGCGAGAAGGCGGGGGGGGAAGAGCGAGAAGGCGGGGGGGGAAGAGCGAGAAGGCGGGGGGGGGAAGAGCGAGAAGGCGGGGGGGGAAGAGCGAGAAGGCGGGGGGGGGAAGAGCGAGAAGGCGGGGGGGGAAGAGCGAGAAGGCGGGGGGGGAAGAGCGAGAAGGCGGGGGGGGAAGAGCGAGAAGGCGGGGGGGGAAGAGCGAGAAGGCGGGGGGGGAAGAGCGAGAAGGCGGGGGGGGAAGAGCGAGAAGGCGGGGGGGGAAGAGCGAGAAGGCGGGGGGGGAAGAGCGAGAAGGCGGGGGGGGAAGAGCGAGAAGGCGGGGGGGGAAAGAGCGAGAAGGCGGGGGGGGGAAGAGCGAGAAGGCGGGGGGGGAAGAGCGAGAAGGCGGGGGGGGAAGAGCGAGAAGGCGGGGGGGGAAGAGCGAGAAGGCGGGGGGGGAAGAGCGAGAAGGCGGGGGGGGAAGAGCGAGAAGGCGGGGGGGGAAGAGCGAGAAGGCGGGGGGGGAAGAGCGAGAAGGCGGGGGGGGGAAGAGCGAGAAGGCGGGGGGGGAAAGAGCGAGAAGGCGGGGGGGGAAAGAGCGAGAAGGCGGGGGGGGAAGAGCGAGAAGGCGGGGGGGGAAGAGCGAGAAGGCGGGGGGGGAAGAGCGAGAAGGCGGGGGGGGAAGAGCGAGAAGGCGGGGGGGGAAAGAGCGAGAAGGCGGGGGGGGAAAGAGCGAGAAGGCGGGGGGGGAAGAGCGAGAAGGCGGGGGGGGGAAGAGCGAGAAGGCGGGGGGGGAAAGAGCGAGAAGGCGGGGGGGGAAGAGCGAGAAGGCGGGGGGGGAAGAGCGAGAAGGCGGGGGGGGAAGAGCGAGAAGGCGGGGGGGGAAGAGCGAGAAGGCGGGGGGGGAAGAGCGAGAAGGCGGGGGGGGAAGAGCGAGAAGGCGGGGGGGGAAGAGCGAGAAGGCGGGGGGGGAAAGAGCGAGAAGGCGGGGGGGGAAGAGCGAGAAGGCGGGGGGGGAAGAGCGAGAAGGCGGGGGGGGAAGAGCGAGAAGGCGGGGGGGGAAGAGCGAGAAGGCGGGGGGGGAAGAGCGAGAAGGCGGGGGGGGAAGAGCGAGAAGGCGGGGGGGGAAGAGCGAGAAGGCGGGGGGGGAAGAGCGAGAAGGCGGGGGGGGAAGAGCGAGAAGGCGGGGGGGGAAGAGCGAGAAGGCGGGGGGGGGAAAGAGCGAGAAGGCGGGGGGGGAAGAGCGAGAAGGCGGGGGGGGGAAGAGCGAGAAGGCGGGGGGGGAAGAGCGAGAAGGCGGGGGGGGAAGAGCGAGAAGGCGGGGGGGGGAAGAGCGAGAAGGCGGGGGGGGAAGAGCGAGAAGGCGGGGGGGGAAGAGCGAGAAGGCGGGGGGGGAAGAGCGAGAAGGCGGGGGGGGAAGAGCGAGAAGGCGGGGGGGGAAGAGCGAGAAGGCGGGGGGGGGAAAGAGCGAGAAGGCGGGGGGGGAAGAGCGAGAAGGCGGGGGGGGAAGAGCGAGAAGGCGGGGGGGGAAGAGCGAGAAGGCGGGGGGGAAGAGCGAGAAGGCGGGGGGGAAGAGCGAGAAGGCGGGGGGGAAGAGCGAGAAGGCGGGGGGGAAGAGCGAGAAGGCGGGGGGGAAGAGCGAGAAGGCGGGGGGGAAGAGCGAGAAGGCGGGGGGGAAGAGCGAGAAGGCGGGGGGGAAGAGCGAGAAGGCGGGGGGGAAGAGCGAGAAGGCGGGGGGGAAGAGCGAGAAGGCGGGGGGGAGAGCGAGAAGGCGGGGGGGAAGAGCGAGAAGGCGGGGGGGAAGAGCGAGAAGGCGGGGGGGAAGAGCGAGAAGGCGGGGGGGAAGAGCGAGAAGGCGGGGGGGAAGAGCGAGAAGGCGGGGGGGAAGAGCGAGAAGGCGGGGGGGGAAGAGCGAGAAGGCGGGGGGGAAGAGCGAGAAGGCGGGGGGGAAGAGTGAGAAGGCGGGGGGGAAGAGTGAGAAGGCGGGGGGAAGAGTGAGAAGGCGGGGGGGAAGAGTGAGAAGGCGGGGGGGAAGAGTGAGAAGTGGGGGGGAAGAGTGAGAAGTGGGGGGGAAGAGTGAGAAGTGGGGGGGAAGAGTGAGAAGTGGGGAAAGAGTGAGAAGTGGGGAAAGAGTGAGAAGTGGGGGGAAAGAGTGAGAAGGGGGGAAAGAGTGAGAAGGGGGGAAAGAGTGAGAAGGGGGGAAAGAGTGAGAAGGGGGGAAAGAGTGAGAAGGGGGGGGGAAAGAGTGAGAACGGGGGGGAAAGAGTGAGAACGGGGGGGAAAGAGTGAGAAGGGGGGGAAAGAGTGAGAAGTGGGGGGAAAGAGTGAGAAGTGGGGAAAGAGTGAGAAGGGGGGGAAAGAGTGAGAAGGGGGGGAAAGAGTGAGAAGGGGGGGAAAGAGTGAGAAGGGGGGGAAAGAGTGAGAAGGGGGGAAAGAGTGAGAAGGGGGGGAAAGAGTGAGAAGGGGGGGAAAGAGTGAGAAGGGGGGGGAAAGAGTGAGAAGGGGGGGGAAAGAGTGAGAAGGGGGGGGAAAGAGTGAGAAGTGGGGGGAAGAGTGAGAAGTGGGGGGGAAGAGTGAGAAGTGGGGGGGAAGAGTGAGAAGTGGGGGGGAAGAGTGAGAAGTGGGGGGGAAGAGTGAGAAGTGGGGGGGAAGAGTGAGAAGTGGGGGGGAAGTGTGAGAAGTGGGGGGGAAGAGTGAGAAGTGGGGGGGAAGAGTGAGAAGTGGGGGGGAAGAGTGAGAAGTGGGGGGGTAAGAGTGAGAAGGGGGGGTAAGAGTGAGAAGTGGGGGTAAGAGTGAGAAGGTTGGGGGGGGGGGGGGGAGAAGAGCGAAAGCTGGACATACACAAAAATGTTAACCTTTCAGGCCATGAGAACATAATTTGATGCTGCCTGACTAGCTGAGTTTTTCCAGTATTTTCTGCTTTTTACTTAAATAACAATTTAGAAATAACGTTCAGCTCCTTATGTCATTGCTGAGGTAAAGGAGACTTTGAAAAAGTTAAGAGAGTGGTATCAATGCATTTACAAATTTAAAGAAAGTAGTTTTTGAAAAGTTTGGAGAAAAAACTTAGTTGAAATTCCTTTCCCTACTTACATTCTCAAAACTTTGTCTTTTCCACCACTTGCGACTCTTTGTCCGTCAGGACTCCAATCAACAGCGTAAACCTAAAAATATGGAACAGAAACATTTTTATTTTCGGAAACAGGTCTTTATCGTACAGACCCACAGCAGTTAACCCATCAGCCAAATGGCTGCAATTAAATACAAATGGCCCCAGCATGCATCAAACCGGCACAGAATGGACTGAAGGAGTCCTTGGACAATCATGAGTACAAAGACTGAACAGCTTCTGATTGGCCAGGTTACGATCTTTCTAAATGGGAATGGGTAAGGCATTCTTACCCTGACCACTCTTGCTTCCTTTAAGGTGCTCCTTAAAACCTGTTCTTTGGCCAAGTTTTGGGCCATCTGTCCTGATGGCCCCAAAGGTGACTCGGAATCAGATTTTGCTTGACAATGGCTCCTGCACCTTAGGAAGGCCAGGACTAGCTATTAAGTCCAATAGGGAATTCAGGAGAAATGCTTTATTATTCAGAAAGTGGTTAGAATGTGTAACTCACTACCAGGAGGAGTGGTTGAAGCAAATTGCATAGATGCATTAAGAGGAAGCTGGATAAGTACAAGACTGAGAAAGGAATAGGATATGTTGCTAGGATGAGATGAAGTAAGGTGGGTGGATGCTCGTATGGCACATAAAGAAAGGCGTCAACCAGGCAAACCAAATAGCTCGTTCCTGTGCTGTAAAATTCTATGTAATATGGAGCTGCCATGGTTAACATGATGGAAGATCAGGCTCAAATAGACCCAACAGTCTATGTCCATTCCAATTTGTAAACCTATAAAATTCTTCTGAAGTCCTTTCACCCACTGAAAAGATTTAGAAGACTTTTTTTTCAACTCCTGTCCACGTATCCTTTCAGTTTAATGGGGAACACGTTTCCTGCTCAGGGAAGACATCTTACCTCATCAGCATGACCAGGAAGGTCAACAGACAACTTCCGTGTCTTCACATCCCACACCTTCAACGTGCTGTCACTGCTGCCACTCACCAGCAGTCGACTGTCCGCTGACCATGCAATCTGGTACACCGCTGACACGTGACCTCGGAGAGAAGCCAAATATCTGGAAACAAAACGAAGACTTGAATCACTCGGTTTTATTTAATTCAAATGGAAAAGTGCTAGTCTTTATAATTGAGAAACTAACCTTTTCAAGCAACTGTTTCCTGGATCAACAACAAAAAATTGCATTTATACTGCCTCTTTGACATAACACCTCTTCCAAAAGGCACTCCACAAGACCGATTATCAAACAAAATTCAACATCGAGCCACAGAAGGAAATACTAGAACAAGCAACCACAAGCTTGGTCAAAGAGATGGGTTTTAAGGAGTGTCTTAAAAGGAGGAGAGGTTCAGGGAAGGAATTCTAGAGCTTAAAAGCCCCAGCAGCTGAAGGCAAGACTGATAATGGTGAAATTATGCACAATCAGGGATGCACAAGAGTCCAGAATTGGAGGAGCACAAAGATACCATAGAGTTGTTGAACTAATTACAGAGTAAGCTCTCTCAGTTCTGCCCCTCAACCTCAGTTGACCTGCACTACAGCCCCGGAGTGAACTTTTCCCTTACAAGTCACTCTCACCATGACCTCTCTGAGTAAGCCTGTGTTGAGGGAAGAGCAGTTTTGAACTCTGGGCCTACAAACAGTAAAGCATTGATCTGGAGTTGAGTCAACATCTGAGAGCTGAAGTGATCCTGTGCTAACCCAACCCATCCAATTCAACCCTTATCCATTGCTTCTTCGTTTGTGGAATCTTGCTGTGAAAGGCGCTATTATAAATGCAAACCCTTTCTTTTAAGGACAGCAAGTCGGGAACCTTACTTGCCAGTCCTGCCGTCCCACAGTTTCACTGATTTGTCGAACGAGGCGCTGGCGATGAGCCGAGTGTCGGGAGAGAAGCAGACTTCATTTATCAGAGCTTGGTGGCCCGTCAGTCGCGCCAGGGGCTTCTTATCCTCCGCGGGTGTCCAGAGGAAAAGTGTGAAGTCGTCTGACCCCGAAACCAGCCTCTCCTGCCCCTGACCCTGAAGAAAAGAATGGGAGGGCATTAGGATTACTTTGTCAATTGGGACATCAATAACATTAAGTCAGTTATGACATGGACTCTTAACAACCCCACCCTGGCTATAGCCTTCTCATCCTCATTTGATCCCACATGATTTCCCTCACTAGAGGGTATAAAAGTGTACAGCTGTTCCTATGTCTCTGCCATAAAACACACACGCCTGATCTACGATCATTGACTTTACAAGCTTCTCCATGACGAGACACCCAACCGTTACTTACCCTGCTGCTCTCATGAGCCAAGCAATGGCTGGAATCGCACTGTTCTAGAGGCAAAGCAGAAGGAGCTGTAGAAAACCAGCCCCTTCTCATCACTTTAAAGGGCAGCAGAGGTGGTATCTCAAAGCCCAACACTGTGACAGTTAAACTCACTCATGTGGGATAAAAGAAATTGCATATATACATTACACCCCAGGAGATTCCAAAGAGCTTTGTGGTCAAGGAAGTGTATTCACTGTTGTAAAACGTAGGAACACAGGAACAGGATTAGGCCATTCAGCCTCTCGAACCTGTTCCATCACTCAATCAAATCATAGTTGATCTGTATCTCAACTCTAATCCCACCTTTTAGCTGTAAGTTTTGATACCCTTACTTAATAAAATTCAGGAATTAAAAATTTTGATTGACCCAGTGTCTACACGGGGAAAGAATTCCACATTTCCATGACCCTTAGTGTGAACAAGTGATTTCTGATCCTGAATGGTTGGGCTCAAATTTTAATCTTAATTCCATATCAGAATACAAGTATATGCAATCTTTCCTCATAATTTCAGCACTTTAAGTGTCTTTCTGGTGACTCAAAGCCAATATATCCTGCCTAAGGTGTGAACACAGCACTCCAAATGTTGTCTAACCAGAGTTTTATACAACTACACTAGCCTTTAGCGTTTTATGCATCCTGACATCCAAAATTCTTTGCTTGTCCACAGTTCTTCACCTCTCACCATGACAAAAATGTCCTGATGTTTCTTTTCCTTGGATGACCCCACACTTATCTCCCTTGAACACCATCTGCCGCAGAGTTGCCCACTTAGTTAATCTGTCCACGTCCCTTTGTAACATTCTGATCCCATCAACACAGCTTACTGTACCTCGGCACTTTGTGTCTTCGACCATCTTGGACATACAACTCTCGATTCCTTCATCCAAGTTATTGATGTCATAAGAGTCATTACGGCACAGAAGAAGACAGCCATTTGGCCGTGAGTCCATGCCAGCTCTCTGTAGAGCATTCCAGTCAGTCATATTTCCCCATTTTAACACTGTACCTGTGCAAGACCATTCCCTCAGGTTCCCAATGAATCTCCTTTTGAAATCATTAATCGCTTCCGCTTCCACCACCCTCTTATGCAGAGTGTTCCAGGTCATTACCACCGCTATGTAAAAGATGCACATTGATGAATATGGTGAAGAGCTGAGGCCCTACTACAGATCGCTGGAAAACATCAGGATTCACATCCCACTAAATCAGGGTACATTCCCTTTAAGCCACACCCTGTTTCCTACCTCCCAGCCAATTGCCAACCCACCGCACAAGCTTCTTCCATTTTTCATTTTTGCGAAGAACTTCTTGTGCTTAACCTTATCAAATGTAAATTAAACGTCAGGCCACCAACAGCAGGTCTTAGAAATCAATAGCTTTGAACTTTTATTCGGCTCCCTTACCCTGGTTTGCTCATATCTCTGCAAAGCTTTTTGCTTCAATTCCTCCACTGCAAAATAAACCATTAGAAGAGAATGAGAAGGTAGTTTCACCAATAGACTTTTACCCAATTGTCAGCCACACACTGAGCAGCAAGCGGCTCCTCAAATTAATTTAAATACATTCTAACTGTGCTAACATGCAGGAAACAAACCTCTATTTGCATTTTTCTTAGTTCCCTACATGACTTGACTAAGCTGGGCTATATTTAGAACATTATGTGAAGCGGGGGAGGGAGGAAGGGAGGAGCGGAAAGAGATGCCGGCTTCTTATACTAGTCAAAGCCGATTCAAAAACAACAACTTGCATTTATTTGACTCCTTTAATGTCCCAAGGAACTTCACGGGAGTTTTATCAAACAGAATTTGACATGTTTCTCATAAGGACCGCTGATCAAAAGCGCGTAAGTTTTTAAGAGGAGGAGAGCAAGGTGGAGAGAATTCCAGAGTTCAGAGCTTGGGTAGCTAAAGACATGGACACCAATGGTGAAGCAATGAAAATTGGAGGAGCACAAGAGATCTCAGACAGTTGCACAGCTACAGAAGGTTGCAGAGGTAGGAACAGGCAAGAGCCATGGCAGGATTTGAACACAAGGGTGAAAATTTTAAAATCAAGGTGTTGCCAGACCAGCAGCCAATGAAGACCAGCAAGCACAGGGGTGATGGGTGAACAGAATTTAAGTCCAAACTAAGAGTTATGAATGGGCACTGCAGAAAAAAAAATATTTTTTTTGTTGAAGCTTTTCGTCTTGTACTCATCAGGACAATTTGCAAGAATACCAAATGTAAAGGGAACAACAATTTATATTGTGAGAAGAGAGTGCTGATTGGTTGGCAAGTGGACTCTGATTGGTAGAGGCGTTGCCATGGAGAACGCACCAGCTGATGGATGAGTTTTGGATGAGCTCAAGTTTACGGAGGCAGCAAGGTGGGAGGCCCAGCCAGGAGAGCATTCATCCTAAGTCAAAACTATTTAATCAGGTGGCACACCAGCAGCTCAAGCTTATCCATAGGTCTGCTACCAGGGTCAAGGGAGTCAAACTTAGCAGCGAGCTCACCCATATTCCCCTTCAAATCAACACGAATATAGAGGCTCTGGAGATGGTGGAGAAATGATTTACGTGGACAAAACCGGGACTGGGACCATATAACTACCAGGTAGGGCTGAGCAGGCTGGGGCTCGTTTCTCTAGAAAAGTGAAGGTTGAACAGTGACCTCCTAAAGGTCTTTAAAAACATGAAAAGATTTTGTGGGGTAGATGTAGAGATGATGTTTCCATTTTGAGAGAGACCAGAACTAAAGGCATAAACATTAAATAGTCAACAATAAATCCAACAGACTCAGAAGGTTGTAGGTTCAAGCCCCACTACCCAGTATCGAGCACATAATCTAGGTTGAGAAATCAGTGCAGTTGTAAATCGCCGAGCACATTTTGAAGGCAGCTGCAAGACTGTAAACTTCAGGCTCCAGGTCCTTGACTGACCCGCCTGTCCTTTGATATTTTGGAGAGCGAAGGACATGTAGGCTTACAGCGAAATCCCTCCATTGCGGTAAATAGTAGGAGTTTGTCTTCCAGCCTAAATTCGAAGACAAGTGTCGGCAAAGGAAACATGTGAAGGAAAGGCAGCGCGATTACCCACAAGAATCATTCCTGTCCTGGGGAACAATCGTGGCTTCAGCTGGTTCGAAAGCTCCAGTTCGCAGTACGTAGTCTGTGCTGAGTGCCATTGTATTTACCCAGTGTGCATGACCCTGGAGAGTTCGACACATGACCCCCTGAAAATAGACCACGCAAACAGTTACCAAACCGGCCTCAGTATATTTCTCACAGAAACAAAAAAAAGAATAATTACCAAGACCTTAATATACAATGCAACACATTCACAAGGTCATGTGTGCAATCTATAATACATTATGTACATAAACACTCTGTACACAAACCTTTCTCCTTATACCATTTCAACACACAACACTCTGATCCCCAACTCCAAAACTGTTGACCTGCAAACAGATGGAGCATTTTGAGAATGGTCTTGAATGACATTAAAGAACCCAGTCTGTGTCCATGACAATGTATCTGTGGAAATTCACCCTCAGTGAATGCACTGATCAAACTGACCTAATAAACACCTTTAGTGTAACTCAGGGGTTTGATAGGGTAGACATATGGAAAATATTTCCACTTACAGGGAGTCCTAAACTAGAGAACAAAAATATGAGGTGGTAACCAATAAATCCAAAAACGAACTCAAAATGCTTCCTCAGAGAGCAGTGAGAATGTGGAACTTGCTGCCACAGGAAGTATTTGAGGCAAATATCTTTTTTTTAAAAATTCTCTTATGGGATGTGGGTGTCGCTGGCTAGACCAACGTTAGTTGCCCATCGTTAACTATTCTTGAATAGAGTGGCTTTCTAGGTCATTTCAGAGGGCAGTTAAGAGCCAACCACATTGCTGTGGGTCTGGAGTCACATGTAAACCAGGCCAGGTAAGGACGGCAGATTTCCTTCCCTGAAGGACA
This sequence comes from Carcharodon carcharias, assembly GCF_017639515.1. Lineage (NCBI taxonomy): Eukaryota > Metazoa > Chordata > Chondrichthyes > Lamniformes > Lamnidae > Carcharodon > Carcharodon carcharias. Next base: position 150,657,092 of record NC_054476.1, on the reverse strand, counting down.
TTAGTGAACCAGAGGAGTTTTTACAACAGTTGATGATGGTTGTCATGGTCAACATTACTGGGACAAGTTTTATATTCCAGATTTATTTATTGCATTTAAATTCCACCAGCTGCCATGGTGGAATTTAAATTCAAATCAGGAATCTGGAAAACCTGGGCCACCATCTCCCCCAATCATAAATGCATTTAAGAAGAAACTAGAGAAATACATGAAGGGGAAAGGAATGGAAGGATATGCTGATAGGGTGAGATGAAATAGGGATGGGAGGATGTTTGTGTGGTGCATAGACACTAGTCTGGACCAGTTGCGCTGAACGGCCAGTTTGTGTGCTGTAACTTCTATCTAATGGTATGTAAACACTGGCTGCTACACAATAAGGTCCAAGTATTTCCGTATCCCCTCTCATTTTCTTTAAAATGTTGAAATTTACACATTAAAACGATCACCCCTTTGAAAGTCTGATTTTAGTAGCAAAGGACATTGCCCCTTCCAGCAATTTACCGTTACTACACCTAATTCCTGCACAGGTTATGCCTTGGGATCCCAAATCCTTCCAGTCGATAACTTGTTCTCATATTGAACTCTGGAAAGCGTACAGTGCAGCAGCAGCCAACAGAGCCCTGGCAGCGTGAACCACTGCACTCGAATACACATCACACTTCCAACCTGCTAACTCATCTCCACTCACCCCCGCCCTCCCAAACACCAACACGGACACTACTCTTTTCAGCCTGGGTCTCAAACCATTCAGACTTTCCGCTTTTTAAAAAAAATAGTGAACCGAACTTACGTCTTGGGCCCTCCAGACTTTTATAGTCCTGTCCTGCGACGAGGAAAAGATGAGGCCGTCACCACCCCATTTCACACAGGTTACTGACTGTGTGTGCCCTGTCAGGATTTTATCGCAACGGCCCAGCACCGTGTCCCATATCCGGATACTGCCATCCTTGGATGCGCTGGTCAGGTAACGACACTGTGGATTTCTGGCCATGCAGGAGAAAAAAAAAGAGAACACTCCATTAAAGAGCCAAATTCTAGCCTTAATTTGCATTAATTGAGAAAAACAAATGCTCGTTGTGGTGATGAGAAAGTTAAGGGCTCTATGCATTGCTCGCTGCGACTTTTATCAGACCCACTCCCCATTCTCAAGACAAATCCAGTCTGTCCTTCGTATATAAATAAAACATTTTAGCCAATGCACGGTGAGAATAGAATAAAAGGTGTGGGATTGGATTGTATCTTGCATCGAATGCTAAAAAAAAAAAGGACCTTAAACATAGGTCAGTGAACTACTGATACATAAACCATAAACAACTCTCCTCATGCATCCTCCATTAGTTCCCACCCATTTTCCACTCCCACTGTTAAATGCATTCTCTCACCCATAAAAGCAGACAAGAGTCTCTTCCAAAATCTCTGCTTCTAGGAAGCAATTGTTAACGTCATGTTAATTACATTGTTACGGTTAAAAGAATCAGGTGATGGGTTATCAACTGTCTTTGAGCACATATAAATTGGGGATAGCTGGGACACTGGGTTGAGTGGAAGGAGAGCTGTGAAACTGAACATGTCAATAAACACACTCAATAAAGAAAAGCTGTATGTCTTGGTTTCAGCTTCACCAACCAGCAGCAGTCATCCACTCTTAAGTTTCAGTTAATAGCACACTCATCTCCGAGTCAAAAAATTACGGGCTCAAGGGTTCCAAGCACAATAGTCTATGCTGACACTCCAGTGCAGTACTAAAGGAGTGCTACACTGTTGGAGGAGCTGTCCTTCGAGCCATTGAGCCTTGGTGCTGACCACTCTCTAGAGAAAATATACAAGTCCTGCCAGCTACTAAAATCAAAACCATCGTCAACAGGACAACTATATTTGGACGCTGGCCTTAGATTTTTATGAATTATTCACTCACATATGTAGCGGTTCCCAGCAGAGATACGTAATCCACTTAGAGTGCCCTGTCAGAACCTTTCCGATTTGCTTGCCTGTGCTGGGGTCCCACAGGAATATCTGAAATTAAACAGGCAACATACAACTTTACCCAGAGACCAAAACAAAGTGCAAGCACTTGGCAACGCTTCCAAAATGACCTGCCATAAATCTCTGCCCAGACTCCAGTTTGTGCATTCAGGCCACATCTGACAGGTCAACATGTTGATGTTTTTACTGAGACAAGCAGGGTGTTCAAGAGAAATGTAAAAAGGCAATGGCAATATGTTAAAACGCCCAACGCTTTTGAAGACTTCTCCCTCTCTTATTATAACAGCATTTTCTCCCTCTTCCGCTACTAGGAGTGGCAAGGGGCAATTTGAGCGTAAAAAGATAATTAGTGACCAGAAAAAATATTGACACGTGGTGACAGCTTGATAAATATAGACAAACCTTGAAGAGGGTTTCCCCCCACCAAAATTAAATACCTGACTATTTTTGCACCCCGAAGCCAGCTTTTTCCCATCCGGAGACCAGGCTATGCTTAGCACCCAGTGCCTGTGACCTGAGGAAAAGAAATTAAACTCTTTTCAGACACGTTAACTCCCGGCTATTCTGCAGACTTTGAATTATTAACGAAACACACCTTGTTCAAATGGAATATCTCATTCACAGTAACTTGTTAGTTTTCTTTTGGGTTAGTCATTGGTTGCAAGGACTCAATCTCATTTCACTTGCTGCTATAAACATTCTGCTAAATTAAAGTGAGACAGATAATCAAAGAGAAGACACAGAAATGGAGTGAGTTAAGTGAATGCTTAATTTGTAATTGCTCAGAGGAGGACCATTAAAGCCTTGAAATTAGGCTTTTCAAAGAGTAGCATGGACAAGATTAACTCTGTCCACCATTTTAAATAGGTTGATGCTTATTGTAAAGCAGCGGAATTAGATACATGTAACTTGTGTCTTCAATGTTCAAAGGGGCTAAGTCCAATGTTATTATGTCTTTTCATGTTTATTAAGAGATCCAATGCTGAACATAAAGAGGAACTTGCATTCATAAGGCAACTTCCATGACCTCAGAATGTCTCAAAGCGCTTTAGGAGCCACAAGGTACATATTTTTTGAAGTGTTGTTGAAGTCGCAATGTAGGAAACACAACAGCCATTTTGCGCACAGCAAGCTTCTACAAACAGAAATGTGATAATGACCAGATCATCTGTTTTTTTTTTACTGAGTGATAAACATTGGTCAGAAAAGGGATGTTCTTCTTCAAAATAATGCCGTGGGATCCACCAGAGAGGGGAGACAGGGCCTTGGCTTAGTGTCTCATCTGAAACAGCACTGACAATGCAGCACCCCCACAGTACTGCCTGCATTAAATGCTCAGGTCTCCAGAGTGGGTCTTAAACCCACGGCCTTCTGACTGACCCACTGAGCCATTCTTGACACAGCACAGACTAAATACCAACAAAAATCCTGAAAAGGCCAACTTCATCAAAATAACTCTACTTTTTCTCCTTTTTTTGGTGAAGATCGTGACTCTTCTCTGCGCTGGGAGATGGAGCTCTCTTTGTTTTCTCTGCATCATGCACTCCCAGGCTGGGCACAGGATGCTGCAGTGTATAGAGCTTCCCTCTACTCAGGACACAAAAATGTACAGTCCCAACTGGAGAAACAGCGCCACCTGCTGCACTTGGCATGATATTTTTTTTATCTTATCTCACCAGCTGGAGGCAAGGTATGAAGGATTTTAATCATTTTTTTAAAAAATAGCATTTATATAGCAACATTCATAACTTCAGGGCTATAAACCTGCAACCTTCTGACTCGAAGGCGTGAGTGCTACTCACTGAGCCCCGGCTCACACTATATTTGAGGAATGATTAAGATTGTCGGGCGTGTGCGTGTTTGGAAAGTTCAAAAAGACAGGTCAAAATATGAAGTTAGCGGCAAGACAGTAAATACTGCCATGGACTAGTGTATGAAGGAAGGCCCTGAAAACTAACTGAATAAAAAGGGATCAGGGTCCATTAGTTGGGTTACTGAAAAAAAAAAGAGGTTGAGACTTGAATCCATAATCTTGTGATTCAGGAGTGCTACAAACTGAGCCAAGCTGGCAGGACTAAACCAACAAACTAAATCAATCTCCTCTGGTCTCACCTCCCAGTTTTATTTAAAAGTAATACGTTTGTAAAGAAAAGGCTGGAGAGGAGACCAGTCACCTTCCCGGGAAACACTGTCTGCATCAGGATCCCAAAAGCAAAAAGGTTGGAGGCATTCATTGCATTTTGTGCAGGAAAGATAATATTGAAACGTTCAAAGTGAACTTGCCTTTAGCTGTAAAGTGAGGGGTTTCTGTCGACAGATCCCAGAACCGCACTGTGGTGTCCCCTGATCCACTTGCTAGGTACCTTTAACATCAGAGATATTGGGTCAACACTGCATACAATGTACCATTAGCACCGTGTACAACGAAGTATACCAACCATTTGCAGTGCTACATAGTTGGTCTGCTTTACAAGAGGTGTGACATAAAAAAATTATTTTCTGAGTTTATACACAGAGCTGACATTAGGTTTGTATGACCACCCAGGTGTCTCACCACACACACAAAAAAAATTCTTATATGAAACACAGACATTTTGATAACATAAAGCATTACGTATCACTACAAAATCATTCTTTTTTCCCTTTAAACAAGGGGGAAGTGTCTTTAAAAAAAAAGGAAAGACTTGCATTTCGATAATGCTTTTCACGACCACTGGATGTCTCAAAATGCTTTACAGCCAACAAAGTATCTTTGAAGTGTAGTCACAGTTGTAACGTAGGAAATGCAGCAGCCAATCTGCGCACAGCAAGCTCCCATAAACAGCTATGCAATAATCAGTTCTTGTGACGTTGGTTGTGGGATAGGTTTTGGCTGAGGATAAGTGCCCTGATCTTCTTTGAAATAGTCCCAGGGGATCTTTTGTTTCCAACTGACCAGGCACATAGTGCCCTGGTTTATCATTCCATTCAAAAGACAGCATCTCCAACAGTGCAGCACTCCCTATGTATTGCACTAGAGTGTCAAGCTTGAAGTTAGTGCTCAAGTCTGAGAGCGGGACTTGAACCAGGAACCTCGTGACTCCCAACTGAGCCTAAGCTGAAAGGAACAGATCAGAATAATTTTTTTTTTTAGGAATATTCTCTTTGACACACTTGCCTTCCAGTGGGACTGAAGGCCACAGAAATGACAGCCTCAGTGTGTCCTTCCAGTGAGCTGGTACAACGCGTGACAGCCCGAACCCGAAACACTGCCTGTGGTTGGTAAATAATGTCGATAACATTTTCCGTTTCCACCTTTTGTTCTTGCAGTGTCTTCTCCAGTGAGGTGACAATTTCCGTCTCATTCACATAGAAGGCCAAAGGCAAGGGATCATCCTGCAAATGTTAGACCAAAAAAAAATTGTCCCATTTATGAGGCTCTTTTTATTCCCCGCCCACCACCACTCAACGATTTCATTATAAACATACAAACAATGATAGCCAACAAGTGAACCTCTGGTGTATCAAAACAAAAACAGAATTACCTGGAAAAACTCAGCAGGTCTGGCTGCATCGGCGGAGAAGAAAAGAGTTGACGTTTCGAGTCCTCATGACCCTTCAACAGAACTAGATGAATCCAAGGAGAGGGGTGAAATATAAGCTGGTTTCAGGTGTGTGTGTGTGTGTGTGTGTGTGTGTGTGTGTGTGTGTGTGTGTGTGTGTGTGTGTGTGTGTGTGTGTGTGTGTGTGTGTGTGTGTGTGTATGGGGGGGGTTTGGGTAGGGGGAGAGAAGTGGAGGGGGGTGGTGTGGTTGTAGGGACAAGCAAGCAGTGATAGGAGCAGATCAGCAAAAGATGTCACAGACAAAAGAACACAGAGGTGTTGAAGTTGGTGATATTATCTAAACGAATGTGCCATTTAAGAATGGATGGTAGGGCACTCAAGGTATAGCTCTAGTGGGGGTGGGGGGGAGCATAAAAGATTTAAAAATATTTAAAAATAATGGAAATAGGTGGGAAAAGAAAAATCTATATAAATTATTGGAAAAAACAAAAGGAAGGGGGAAGAAGCAGAAAGGGGGTGGGGATGGAGGAGGGAGTTCAAGACCTAAAGTTGTTGAAATCAATATTCAGTCCGGAAGGCTGTAAAGTACCTAATCGGAAGATGAGGTGCTGGTCCACCAGTTTGCGTTGGGCTTCACTGGAACAATGCAGCAAGCCAAGGACAGACATGTGGGCAAGAGAGCAGGGTGGAGTGTTAAAATGGCAAGCGACAGGGAGGTTTGGGTCATTCTTGCTGACAGACCGCAGGTGTTCTGCAAAGCGGTCGCCCAGTTTATGTTTGGTCTCTCCAATGTAGAGGAGACTGCATAGGAAGCAACGAATACAGTAGACTAAGTTGGGGGAAATGCAAGTGAAATGCTCCTTCACTTGAAAGGAGTGTTTGGGCCCTTGGACGGTGAAGAGAGAGGAAGTGAAGGGGCAGGTGTTACATCTTTTGCTTGGGCATGGGGTGGTGCCATAGGAGGGGGTTGAGGTGTAGGGGGTGATGGAGGAGTGGACAAGGGTGTCCCGGAGAAAACAGTTCCTCTGACACGTCCTTCTTCTTCCTTAACCGAGGTTTTCCACCCACGATCGTTGACAGGGCCCTCAACCATGTCCAGCCCATCTCCCGCGCATCCGCCCTCACACCTTCTCCTCCCTCCCAGAAACATGATAGGGTCCCCCTTGTCCTCACTTATCACCCCACCAGCCTCCACATTCAAAGGATCATCCTCCGCCATTTCCGCCAACTCCAGCATGATGCCACCACCAAACACATCTTCCCTTCACCTACCCCCCATCGGCATTCCGTAGGGATCGTTCCCTCCAGGACACCCTGGTCCACTCCTCCATCACCCTCTACTCCTCAACCCCCACCTATGGCACCTCTTTATGACCACGCAAAAGATGTAACACCTGCCCCTTCACTTCCTCTCTCCTCATCGTCCAAGGGCCCAAACACTCCTTTCAAGTGAAGCAGCATTTCACTTGCAATTCCCCCAACTTAGTCTACTGCATTCGTTGCTTCCAATGCGGTCTCCTCTACATTGGAGAGACCAAACGTAAACTGGGCGACCGCTTTGCAGAACACCTGTGGTCTGTCGGCAAGAATGACCCAAACCTCCCTGTCGCTTGCCATTTTAACACTCCACCCTGCTCTCTTGCCCACATGTCTGTCTTTGGCTTGCTGCATTGTTCCAGTGAAGCCCAACGCAAACTGGAGGAACAGCACCTCATCTTCCGACTAGGCACTTTACAGCTTTCTGGACTGAATATTGAATTCAACAACTCTAGGTCTTGAACTCCTTCCTCCATCCCCACCCCCTTTCTGTTTCTTCCCCCTTCCTTTTGTTTTTTCCAATAATTTATATAAATTTTTCTTTTCCTACCTATTTCCATTATTTTTAAATATTTTTAAATCTTTTATGCTCCCCCCACCCCCACTAGAGCTGTACCTTGAATGCCCTACCATCCATTCTTAATTAGCACATTCGTTTAGATATCACCAACTTCAACACTTCTGTGTTCTTTTGTCTGTGACATCTTTTGCTGATCTGCTCCTATCACTGCTTGCTTGTCCCTACAACCACACCACCCCCCTCCACTTCTCTCCACGCACGCACACACACCTTAAACCAGCTTATATTTCACCCCTCTCCTTGGATTCACCTAGTTCTGTTGAAGGGTCATGAGGACTCGATGCTACCAGACCTGCTGAGTTTTTCCAGGTAATTCTGTTTTTGTTTTGGATTTCCAGCATCCGCAGTTTTTTGTTTTTATCTCTGGTGTATCAAGCCTGTTGACAGCCTGTGATACCTCGTGCAATAAATTCTGTACACTCCCCACCAACATTCCCTTTAAACTGCGCGCTCATGCAGAATGCACTGCGTAGGCCTCACATATGTTGCGTCTTTTAAGATATCACGTGTGTGGAGCTGCACAAATAAAATGTAAAGGTACCTTGCATTGCAATGAACAGGACATTAGCACAAAAAGACCTTTAGAGGGGACATTGCTCCCCACCCCGCTCGACTCCACATGATCCCCAAGGGAGAAGTGGGAATCCAGATTAGAAAACCCAGGGTGGGGGAATAAAAAAATCTGGGAAATTCCTGCCCAATCCCCTCAGGCGATCAAAACTCACCCAGGAAGCTGCGCTGGCCTGGACCTCCCTTTTGTAAGGGGTGATCTCCACCCCAACCATAAACAGGATCAGCTCTTGCTTGAGGATTACGGTGAATCAGCATCCACCACACGAGAGGGTCACCTGTTCCAGAGATGCATCATTCTCCGGGAAAAGAACCATCTCCTGACATTTAACTGGCCTTAAAATTGTGGCTCCCGGGATCCATTTAATTGCGCAAACCGTCAACTCAGCAAAATCCATTCCCTTCACTGTATTAACCTGCTCTAAAGCGTAGAGTTCCAGTTCTGAGCCTGTTTTTGTAACAGAGATACTGGGAGCAAAGAGCCTAGGAGATAGGAGGAGTAGGCCATTTGGTATATGATCACGCCTAGTGGCCATCCTCTGTACCCTTTCCAAAGCCTCAATATCACAACATTCGAGGAGGCCAAAACTACTCAGCATTCTAAATGAAGCCTTACCAATGTAGCTTCCAAAGGCAAATGACATGCTTAAGGTCAGTGATTTTCCTCTCCCTTTCGTCCATGATTAAGAGGTTAAGTTGCAAGCCCATTTCCAATCCCCAGTCAATGCTGACACAATTCTCCTTCTGGATTTAACTCTTTCAGCACGAGGTGCCTGGCCTCCTCACCGCTCTTCCCTACACCCGCACAGCCCGATAAAGAACTCACTGCGGGGTTAATCACAGCCACCATCCCGCATACTGTCATTTGACGTTATGGTGTCAGCTGTGACTCAGTGGGTAGCACTCTCGTCTCGGAGTCAGAGCCCGTGGGTTCAAGCCCCGCTCCTGAGACTTGAGCACAAGATCCAGGCTGGCACTCCAGTGCAGTACTGAGGGAGTCTTTCAGATGAGACATTAAACTGAGGCCCCTTCTCCTCTCAGCTTGGTGTAAAGCATTGCACTGTTTTGAAGAAGAGCAGGGGAGTTATCCCTGGTGCACCGGTCAATATTTATCCCTTGACCAACATCACTAAAATAGATTATTTGGTCATAGTCACATTGCTGTTTGTGGGAACTTGCTGTCTGCAAATTAACTTCCAGGTTTGCTACATTGCAACAATGACTATACTATAAAAGTCCTTTAACAGGACTTATTTGGCTTCAAAACACTTTGGGACAATCCTGAGGTGGTGAAAGTTGCTATATAAAGGCTGGAGCGTCCGGGTTGGTAGCGGCCAGGGTCAAAGATGGTGCCGTTGAAATGATCACAACTGGGCGGCAGTGACCTTTAAACGGGCACTCGGAAACAAGTGCGAAACTTTATTATCCATGTAAGTTCCCCTCTAAGTCACTCACCGTCCTGACTTGGAAATATGGCGACCTGTCGCTGGGTCAAAATCCTGGAATTCCCTCCCTAACCTACACCACGTGGGCTGCAGCGGTTCAAGAAGGCAGCTCACCACTCACCACCACCACCATCTCAAGGGCAATTAGGGGATGGGTGATAAATGCTGGCCCAGCCAGCGACTCCCAAATCCCATGAACAAATGAGGAAAAAAATTATAAAACGCATAAAAGGAAAGAGACAGGTTTAAGGCAACAACTGCATTCGCTCCGTCATGGATTCCAGCACGCTGGAATGAATCACAGCTGCTTGGAACCAGAATTCACACAGCTAAAACGAAAACAGAATTACCTGGAAAAACTCAGCAGGTCTGGCAGCATTGGCGGAGAAGAAAAGAGTTGACGTTTCGAGTCCTCATGACCCTTCGACAGAACTGAAAAGTTCTGTCGAAGGGTCATGAGGACTCGAAACGTCAACTCTTTTCTTCTCCGCCGATGCTGCCAGACCTGCTGAGTTTTTCCAGGTAATTCTGTTTTCGTTTTGGATTTCCAGCATCTGCAGTTTTTTGTTTTTATTCACACAGCTAGTTGCTTGAAAAAAAAAGTGCATTTTTGCAAGGGATCACTGCAGAGCTGCCTGTGGAACATGAAGTGATAGTAAATCGTGGAGTTACACTGTGAAAACTGTACTCTGCGAGCCTGGAGAAAGCATAGGGTGGTCACCACAGCCATTACATAAGCAAGCGTCGACAGAGGGCAGGGTCTTCCCACTCACCCCCATGTGTAAAACGATGCAGGGTAATGTCGGCTGGAACTCCCGACGTCACCCCGCGTCATTTCTATTTTCAGGTCGGCGGTGGGGCAGCTGAGTAGGATGCACGCCCACTGACCTGTCAACGGCATATTAAGGCCATTAGAAAACCAGTCCAGCTCATGAACGGACCTGCCGGTCCAACCTTAAGGACGGCGGGCAGGCCGGGAGCCTAGACGGGCTTGTGAAAAAAAAACGTGAAACCTCATCCACTGGACGGGATGAGGTTTCATGAGAGTACTTAAATTTTAATGAAAGGTTTAAATAAAAGTTATGGACATGTCCCAAGTCATGTGATACATGAGGGGACACGGCAAGGAAATTTTTTAAACTCCTTAATATTAAAAGTTGAAAATCCGAGCCAATCTCCCTAAGGCAGCACTTAGCCTTGGAGATCCGTGCGCTATTTCACGCGCATGGGCGAAAGAGCTCACTCCCGGCTAAGGGAATCCACCCCCCCTCCCCCGTCTCCCCACCCACACAGGGAGCGGATAGCGCTTCTGGGCGGATGTCACGCTGGAAGAGCCTTAATTGGCCCGCTCACGTAAAATGGCGGCGCCGATCGGGAACCCGACCCCTTACGCCCGCTCCTGCTCTCCCCCCACCCCACCCCCAAACGGGGGGAAAATTTTGCCCAGAGATTCTCTGAGAGCATTTGCTGAGGGAGAGGAGGGAAGGGATGGGGGAGAGGAGAGAGGGAATGGGGGAGAGGAGAGAGGGAATGGGGGAGAGGAGGGAGGGGATGGGGACTCCCATAAATAGTGCCCAATATACCCCATGGATGTCCTGTGCCTATTGATAACACTCCCCAAATTTTGAAATTCATGCACGCATAGTCCTGATGTCACCATGCCCTGCTGGCCTCAATTGCACACAGGCAAAGGTCTGTGCATGCGTAGACTGATACTGGCAGTCAAGCTGCAGCGGAATGACATTGTTAGATTTATGTTCATCAGTGCACATGTGCAGAACGCCATCTTGCGTTGGCAAGAGACACAGTGCTATAAAAATGCAGCCTCCTTCTCTGTCTAACCGCTCCATTCCCAAGCACATTAGCCCACAGAGAGGCACATGATAGACTGAAACCTGCACTCTGTCCCACCACTCAACAGAACATCTAAAATCTATCTCAAATCAGATCCTGAAGGTGAAAGAAAATTGCTCTCCACCACTGCACCGCCCAAAATAATTAGCATCTTTAAAATTATGTTTGGAAACTAAATGTTTAGCTCTACTTCACACTACCCTCACTGTCTTCACATCAGCTTGGCTAAGCTGGTAGCACCAACTGTAATTCAAGGTGTTTTGGGTTCTAGGATCCGAGCACTCCAGTGGACTGCAGCACTGCAGGAGTGCTGTTTTGTCAAACATACTGTGCTTTGAATGAAATATTGAACCAGTTGTTCTGTTTTTCCAAGTGGATGTTGAAGATCACAATAAAACAGGGGTGGGGTATTTATTATAAGAATATATAAAAGAGATAGGAATGGGAGTAGGCCATTCAGCCCCTTGAACCAGCTCTGCCTTTCAATTAGATCATGCTGATCTTGTACCTCAACTCCACCTTCCCACACTATCCCCATATCCCTTAATACCCAAAATCTGTCGATCTCAGCCTTGAGTACGCTCAACAACTGAGCAAGCACAGGCCTCTAGGGTAGAGAATTCCAAAGATTCACAACCTTCTGAGTGAAGAAATTTATTCAGTCCTAAATGGCTAACCCCTTATCCTGAGACAACAATCCCTAGTTCAAAATTTCCCAGTCAGGGGAAACAGCGTCTCATCATCTATCCCGTCAAACCCCTTAAGAATTATATTTGTGTCAATTCTCATCCTTCTCAACTCTAGGCAGTATAGGCTTAATTTACTCAATCTCTCTCCTCATTATTTGGATGAGACTGTAACTGAGACCCTGTCTACCTGTTCAGGTGCATGTTAATGATCCCCACAGCACCAGTTGAAGAGCTGATGTTCCTCAGTAACCTGGCCAATATACTGTGCTTCAAACCCACCAGGAAAATTACAGATTAATTGTACACTGATCTCACCGCTGTTTGTGGGATCTTGCTTTGTGCAAGATCAGTGCCACATTTGCCTGCATCGCTGTGCTTCAAAGCAAATTCAGTTGCCTGCCTTCTCTGAGCAATGAAGTAAGGTTTAATAATTACAAGTCGTTCTTCATAAGTTCCCTGATCTTTTTGGTTTTATGACAAGCAAAGGAATGAAATCAATATTCCATTAACATGCATTCACATAGCATCTAGAAGCTTAATCAGACTAAAATCAAACTGCAGGAAAAGGAGGAGGTATTAGGAAGCCGGGAGATCTTGCAGCGCAGTGGGTAGTGTCCTCACCTCTGGGCCAGAAGCTCTGGGTTCGTCCCACTCTGGGGCTTGATGGCCATGAAAAGTGCGTTCATAACATGGCCAAACAGGTTGATTATCTACCTGTAAATCCTTCCAATACGCCTGATGGCAGTGGTAAGAGAGGGAGAATTTTCTGGTCAGCCATACTGCAGAAGGCAATGGCAAACCACTTCAGTACTTTGCCAAACATAATCATGGACCAATCCAATGCAAGTCCATGGTCACCAACTTAGGGCATGGTGCCCTGAAGGAGGCAGCAGCTTAGGAAGCCAAAAAGCTTAGTCGAAAAAGTAATTCTAAGGGTCTTAAAAAGAGAGGGAGAGGCAGACAGGCTGAGGGAGGGAATGGATTCCAGACCTTCATGCCATTCTAGAAAACCAGGTGGTGAAGGGCAGAACTTTACCCACTTTGTATGTATTTATTTATATAAATACACATTAAAAACATACATCTCCTAGACCCAACAATCACAGTTTCAGTCTGCTCCTATGTGTAACTCTTGAGTCAAACAATTAAATTAAATTGACAAAATCAGGGACAAAGTAAAAAGCAGCCCCTTAAAGGGAAACTGTAAAAGCAAAGACAAAATTTAAAGGATACTTACAAACATTAAATCAAAATGTGATCATAAGGGTCTATAAAGCACCACAGACCCCACGGTGCCCACCGAGCAAGGAAGGCCTCGATGGTGCCGGCAGACACCGCGTGCTCCCTCTCCCAAGGAGACCCGGCTGCGAACATAGCCACAGAAGAGGGGCAGACAGTCAGGTCGGACAACCCCCTCGATCACCTGCTGCCTGGAACCGTTAGTGGCCAACTTGGCCAAGACCAGGAGTAGGATCACAAGGGGAGTCCACCTCCCTCCCGGCCCCCCTCCACACCGGGTGCCCAGGAATCAGGAGCGTGAGACTGAAATGCAAAAACAGCAGTAAAAGGTTTTTCAAATAACTGAAAAGGGGGTGCAGCCTAAGGCACTGAGCATGAGTGAATCCCCAACTAAATGCCCACCACCTGAATGCAATTAAATAATCAATTACTGTACAATTAATACTTAGAGTCTAGATGGCTAAAAGCACAGCCACTAATGATGGGATGAAGGGAGTGGGGAGAAGCGTAACAGTTGCATTAAGTGCCACAGTACCCTGTATATGACGGTATAAAAGTATTTGTGATGACTTTACCTTAGGTAACAGAACATTGCACACAAGCTGCAATTTGTCAGGTGTAATGTCAACCGGGACATCAAAAGGGGTGCCCAAAATTTCCCCGCCCTCATCCTTGAACTGCACCAGCAGTCGCTGGCTGTCCTCCTTCATCGTTGGGCGCCACACAAGAGCTAGAAAAGAGTGAGAGAAGCTGATCAAATATCCAAGTTCCTGAAACCAGCACTGTCCATTTTCCACAAAACAATCAGAATGACAAATCAACGAGCACTGACAAAAATAGAAAAGTTAATGGCTGGCAGGCAGATTTGGTTTTTTTTTTTAAATGACGAACAACAACACAAACTGCTTAACTAGTTCTTCCCAGCAACACTTCATCTTCTGTCTCCATAGAATATTAAAAACAAATCTTGAGTATGCACACAATTCCCGTTCAACATCTTGTTTTCACAATCGTTGCTCATGGCACCCATCAACAATGAAACTCCCAATGTAAACATTTGGACTGAAAGTCCTGTATGTAAAAATAAGTTGCGATACAGTTTTATAGAGAGATGCCATAACAGGTATTGCTCCTTGGCAACATGGAATTAGATAAATGCTTAAAAATAATTTACAAGGGTATGAGGAAGTGGGCTTGATGAATAGCTCCACACGGCATGGCACAAGCATGATACTGGGAATTTAGAAAATTAATCAGCACCTAATGTCAAAAGGCTAGTTAATCATAAAATGGTACAGCACAGGAGGTGGTCATTCCATTCCAGTTTACCAGCGACACAGACGGGTATAATATTAAATCTAGTGCATGGGCACTGATCAAGCAAAGTGTTTTGTCCTGGACGGTGTGGAGATTCTTGAACATTGCTGTGACTGCATCCATCTCAGCGTGTGGTGAGTATTTCATCTCATTCCTGTCTTGAATCTTATCGATGGTGGAGAGGCTTTCAGGGATCAGACCGTCAGGCTCTTGCTAAACAGACACAACTGTTCATTTGTAGCCTGAGCTGCACTGAGAGTTTACTGAAATAAATATATTTATGCGGCAACATGGGATATGGTCCAGTTGATGAATTATGCGGCAAATGTACCCAGTTAGTTTGATAAGGTGCCACTTCAAACGTTATTGTGGAAAATAAAAGCTCATGGTACAATGTAGAGGGTAACATATTGGCATGGATAGGAGATTAGCTAGCTAACAGGAAACAGAGGGTAGCCATAAATGGGTTCTTTTCTGGTTGGCGGGATGTAATGAGTGGTGTGCCACAGAGATCAGTGCTGGGGCCTCAGCTTTTTACAATTTATATAAATGACTTGGATGAAGGGATCACAGCAATGTTCAAAAATCTCCGGTTGCAAAATTTGCTGATGACACAAAGATAGGTAGGAAAGTAAGTTGTGATGGGGACACATAAGGAGGCTACAAAGTGACATAGATAGGTTAAGTGAGTGGACAAAGATCTGGTAAATGGAGCAAGAGGTGGGCAAATGTGTAATTAGCAATTTTGGCAGGAAGAATAAAAAAGCAGCATATTATCAAAATGGTGAGAAATTGCAAAGCTTGGAGGTTCAGAGGAATCTGGGTGCCCTAGTACATGGATCACAAAAGGCTAGTACGCAGGTACAGCAAGTAATTAGGAAAGCTAATAGAATGTCATCATTTATCGCGAGGGGAATTGAATACAAAAGTAGGGAGGTTACACTTCAGTTCTACAGGACACTGGTGAGACCATATCTGGAGTACTGAGAACAGTATTGATCACCTTATTTAAGGAAAGATGTAAATGCATTAGAAGCAGTTCAGAGAAAGTTTACTAAACAAATAACAGGAATGGACGGGTTGTCTTATGAGGAAAGGTTGGACAGGCTAGTCTTGTATCCACTGGAGTTCAGTGAGCTTGACTGAAACATAAGATCCTGGGGGGACTTGACAGGATGGATGTGGGAAAGGATGTTTCCCCTTGTGGGAGAATCTCAAACTAGGGGTCACTGTTTAAAAATAAGGGGTCACCCATTTAAGACAGCTGAGGAGAATTTTTTCTCCCTGAGGGTTGTGAGTCTTTGGAACTCCCTTTCTCAAAAGGCAGTGGAAGCAGAGTCTTTGAATGTTTCCAAGGCAGAGGGAGATAGATTCTTGATAAACAAGCAGGTGAAGGGCTACTGAAGATAGGCAGGAGGTTACAGTCAGATCAGCCATGATCTCATTGAATGGCGGAGCAGGCTCCTACTCCAAGTTGTATGTTCTTATGTACTGCATATTGGGCAAGCAAAGGAACAATGTGTTTTACTGCTAGACAGTAGCCTGGGGCTAAAAAGAGTGAGGAAATTAAGGAAATTAATATCAGCAGAGAAAAAATATTGGAGATACTGAAGGGACTAAAATCCGACAAAAGGATAGCTGCTGGGATAGTGGATGTGCTGGCAATGATTTTTTAAAATTCCTTAGATTGGGAAAGGTCCTACTCATTTGGAAGTTGGCAAATGTTACATCGCTTTTCAAGAAAGCAGTGAACTAAAGGCCAGTTAGCCTAGCATCGGTTGTTGGGAAAATGCTGGAACCTATTAAGAAGGAAGTCTTAACAGTGCACTTAGAAAAGCATATTACGTTTAGAACAAGTCAACATAGTTTTTGCTAAAGGGAAATGCTGTTTGACAAATTTATTAGAAAGTTTTTTTTTTAAGGACAGTAGGGTAGATAAAGGGGAACCAGTAGATGTAGTATACCTGGAATTCCAAAAGATATTCAATAAGGTGTCACACAAAAGGTTAACAGGCTGGGGCTCATGGAGTTGGGGGTAGTATTTTAGCATGGATGGAAGATCGGTTAACGGATAGAAAGCACAGAATGGGCATAAATGGGGCTTTTTCAAGTTGGCAGACAGTGAATAGTGGAATGCCACAAGGATCAGTGCTGGAGCCTCAGCTATTTATAATCTATATTAATGACTTAGATGAAGAGACAGCAAGTAATGTATCAAAGTTTGCTGATGATACCAAAGATAGGTGGAAAGGTAAACTGTAGGGAGGACACAGAGGCTGCAAAGAGATATAGACAGGTTAAGTGAGTGGACAACAAGTTGGCAGATGGAATGTAATGTAGGGAAATGTAAAGTTATTCACCTTGGTCACAAGAGTAGAAAAGCAGAATTTTTTTTTTAAAGTGCGAAACTGGTAAGTGTTGACGTTTAAGAGACTAGGGTGTGCTGGTACATGGAACACAAAGTTAGCATGCAGGTGCAGCAAGCAACTAGGAAGGCATATGGCATGTTGGCCTTTATCGAAAGGGGTTTAAAATACAAGTTGTACAGGGTTTTGGAGAGACCACATCTGGAATACTGTGTGCAGTTTTGGTCTCCACATTTAAGAAAGGATATACTTGCATTTTAGGCGGTAGAACGAAGGTTCACTCGATTGGTCCCTGGGATGAGGGTGTTGTCCTATGATGAGAGGCTGAGTAAATTGGATCTGTTTTCTCCGGACTTTAGAAGAATGAGAGGTGATCTCATTGGAACATGCAAGATCCTAAAGGGGCTTGGTAGAGTAGATGCAGAGAGATTGTTTCCACTGCTTCGGGAGTCTAAAACATGGGGGCACAGTCTCAGGATCATTCAGGATTAAACTGATCATTTAGGACTGAGATAAGGAAATTTTCTTCACTCAAAAGTTTGTGTATTTTGTATATTTGGAATTCTCTACCCCAGAGGGGTGTGGATGCTCCATCGTTGAATTTATTTAAGGCTGGGACAGACAGATTTCTGGTCTCACAGGGAATTAAGGGATACGGCAAGCGGACAGGAAAATGGAGTTGAAGCCCAAGATCAGCCATGATCGTATTAAATGGTGGGACAGGCTTGATGGGCCATATGGTCTACGACTGCTCCTATTTCTTGTGTTCTTATAGGTCGTTGTCTAAGTGTCACGCTGAATGGCATAGGCAACCAATGTGCCATCAGCACAGATGTTGTTGATGACTCTCCCTCCTATCTTTATATCATACTCCTCCCTCCTGGTCACAAAGTCCATTTATAGGGTGCCCGATAACACTGAACCCAAGGAGAAAATCATTGAGTGAAAAAACCCAAAAAACATACTATAACCTAGAGCACTATTAAACAGAGGCAGAGTCACACTCCCCGCCTCCCCCTAGTCATTGGGTAGCTCTCAACTCTGTCAGAAAGTTGTGGATTCAAGTCATGCTCCAGAGCCTTGAGCACAAAATCTAGGCTGACACTCCCAGTGTAGTACTGAGAGACTGCTGCACTGTCAGAGGTACCGACTTTCAGCCAAGACATTAAATCTCTCTCAGGTGGAAGAAAAGGATCCCACAGCACTGCTGAAGAATACCAGGTACTTCTCCCCAATATTCTGGCCAATATTTGTCCCTCAACCAACATCACTAAAAAAGATTATCTGGTCTCTCAATGCTATCTGTGGAAGCTTGCTGTGTGTAGACTGGCTGCCATGTTTCCTACACCACGACAGTGACTACTGTCATAATGTCAATGAATTTCTAGGCCAGTGTGATGAGAGGCACGTCCAGCAACCGGCTGATTAAATCAAACAGCATGTTCCTTCTGTTGCTCGTAAAAGGCAGCGTACAGACCATACTCAACCAGCCCACACACACAGAACCCAAAACAAAATGTCTACTGTTAGACATGACTTGCTGAACAATCCTGAGTGCACCAATAACTACACAAACCACCAGTTTAATACAATTAGTCATGCACGTAATGTGTTAGGGGAGGAGGTGGCATAGTGGTATTGTCACTGGGCTAGTATTCCAGAGACCCAGAGTAATGGTCTGGGGACCCAGGTTTGAAAAGCACCATGGCAGACAGTGAAATTTGAATGCAATAAAAATCTGGAATTAAAAGTGAGACGATTACCATGAAACCATTGCCGATTGTTGGAAAAATCCACCTGGTTCACTAGAGCCCTTTAGGGAAGGAAATCTGCTGTCCTTACCTGGCCTGGCCTACATGTGACTCCAGACCCACAGCAATGTGGTTGACTCTTAAATGCCCTCTAAACAAAAGGGCAATTATGGATGGGCAATAAATGCTGGCCTAGCCAGCGACATCCACATCCAAAGAACGAATAATAAAAAAAAAAAATTATGCTTGCTAGAAGCACCATACATTCATAGAGGGACCCATTCTCTGCAAACAAAAAGAATATTGTGTGGCCCTTTTTTTAAAAAAAAAATTACCCCGAAGCTTGGAAACCAATAGTTCCCTAATGTGTTCTCCATGGCAATGCCTCGGCCAATCAGAGTAGATTTGCCAAACAATCAGCACACTTATCTCCTGTTGTTTAATTGTTGTGATCATTTGAAATTTGGCTCTCACATTTATCCTGATGAGTGCAAAACAAAAATCTTCAGCAAGGTCTCTCTTTTCAGAAATAATACAGTGACTACTCCCCACAGGTTATGATACTGGCCAAATGGGGCATGTTGAGGGTGTGCTATATAAATGCAAGCTCCTTCTTAAACCAAGTGATTTGCTTCTGCAATGTCCCAGTGAGTTTATTGAGTGAGTAGCTGATACATCCTGAGCAGATGGACACTTCTGTGCCTTTATTTTGGGGGTTCATTCATGGGCGGTGAGCCACTGCTGGTATTTTATTGTCCTTCTCTAACTGCCCTTGGAAACCTGGCAGTGAGCCACCTTCTTGAACTGCTCCAGTCAGTGTGGGTCAATGAAGGGACACCCACGACGCTGTGAGGGAGTTCAAAAGGGTTTTTGACCCAGTTGACAGTGAAGGAACGGTCAATAATTTTGTAATAGTGTCCATGTCGGAACAGGAAGGCGGGGGGGGGGGGGGGGTGCAATTGCAGTCTTATATCCCTTAATCACTCATTCCCCAGAAGAGAAAAGGTGAAGGGTGAGAACAAGACAAGTGAGGGTTTTTGAAACAAAACCTTAAGTAACAACATTGAATGGTAGGAATTGAGAGGAGGGTGCAAGAGGAAGAACCTGAACCAGGCAGTCAGCAGCACCTGGAGGAGAGTGAGTGGAGGACCCTGAACCATGCAGTCAGCAGCACCTAGAGGAGAGTGTGAGTGGAGGATCCTGAACCATGCAGTCAGCAGTACCTAGAGGAGTGTGAGTGGAGGACCCCGAACCAGGCAGTCAGCAGCACCCAGAGGAGTGCAGAGCAGCTATAAAAACAGTTTGAGAAGCAGCGAGCATTTGAGAGAAGAGGTGACTGAGGGAGTTCGGTGAGGAGGGAGGAGGTGCTCCTTTCCTTTTCTACCTTTCCTCAGAAAGAAGAGCGGTGGCCTTGGTAAGTAGGACCTGGTGAGTAAATTAGAAAAGTGTAACATTTTTAAACAAGTAGCTATAATTGGCTTTAACTGCAAAGCGCCAGGAATAAGGGAAATTTAGGGCCAATACAATAAAGTAATATAAATAATCCAAAGTATGATAAAGTTAACGTAAGGGAAGTAGAGTTAAGACATGGTAGGGCAGCTCAGTTGAGTGGAATGCGTGTCCTGTAATTTGTGCAAAGTCATGGACGCTACTGATGTCCTGGACGACCACATGTGGAGGAAGCGCTGCCAACCACAGAAACCTGAGCTCCGGGTTCCAGGGCTCGAGTGACAGCTGGAGTCACCATGGCACATCTGCAAGGCTGAGAGCTACATGGATAGCACCTTCAGAGAGGTGGTCACATCGCAGCTTAAGGGCCTGGATGACTACCAGGCAGTCCAAAAGAAGTAGGCAAGTAGTGCATGAGACCCTTGGGGTCCCGTTCACAGATCGGTTTTCCATTTTGGAAGCTGGTGAGGGCGCTGGTTCTTCAGAGGAGTTCAGTCAGAGCCAAGTTTGTGGCACTGCGAGCGGCTCGGCTCTACAGGAAGGGAGGAGGAAGAAAGAAAGAGCAATTGTGATAGGGGATTCATTGGTTAGGGGAGCAGACGGGCATTTCAATGGCAGTAGGCGTGACTCCAGGATGGTATGTTGCCTCGCTGGTGCCAGGGTCAAGGATGTCACAGAGCGGCTGCAGGGCATTCTTTTGGGGGAGGCTGAACAGCCAGAGATCGTGGTTCTCATTGGTACCAATGACTTAGGTAGGAAGGGGGATGTGGTCCTGCAATCAGAATTTAGGGAGCTAGGTAGAAAATTAGCAAGCAGGACCTCAAATGTAGTAACCTCTGGATTACTCCCAGTGCCCACATGCCAGTGAGTACAGAAATAGGAGGATAAGGCAGATGAATGTGTGGTTGGAAAGATGGAGCAGGTGGGAGGGCTTTAGATTCCTGGGACACTGAGACTGGATCTGGGGGAGATGGCACCTGTACAAGCCAGATGGATTGCACCTGAACAAAGCCGGGACTGAGTTTCTTGGCGGGTTTTTACGCTAGTGCTGTTGGGAGGGCTTTAAACTAACTCAGCAGGGGTGTGGGAACCAAGAGAAAATATTAGAGAGGAATACCAGGGTGGACAAAATAGTGGGAGGGACAGATAGCACTTGTATAGAAAATATTAAGTTAATAGGTGAAGTCGGGGTGAAGCAGAAAATAACAAAATCTAACTCAGGGTTACTATACATGTATGTGAATGCACAGAGTATCGTAAATAAGATAGGGGAGTTACAGGCATAGATTGCCATGTGGAATTATGATGTTGTGGCGATAACAGAGACCTGGCTCAAGGAAGGGCAGAACTGGGTGTTAAATATTCCCGGGTACAAGGTGTTCAGAAAAGATAGGAAAGGAAGGAAAGGAGGAGGGGTAGCAGTATTGGTTAAGGAGAGCATTGCAGTGCTGGAGAAAGAGGATGTCCCAGAGGATTCAAGGACAGAATCAGTTTGGCTAGAGCTAAGGAACAAAAAGGATGTAATTACATTCCTTGTTGTAGTCTATAGACCACCACCTAATGGGAAGAACGTAGAAGAAATCTGCAGGGAAAGTGCAGAGATTCGCAAGCATTATAGAGTAATTATAATGGGTGACTTTAATTACCCGAATGTAGCCTGGGACAGTGGTAGTGTAAAGGGTGGAGAGGGGCAAAAGTTCCTAGACTGCGTTCAGGAAAATTTTCTACAGCAGTATGTGTCCGATCCAACAAGAAAAGATGCTCTGTTGGACCTGGTTCTTGGAAATGAGGTGGGCCAGGTGGATCAAGTATCAGCGGGGCAACATTTAGGAGATAGTGATCATTGTATCGTACATTTTAGGATGATAGGAAAGGACGATAGACATTCCAGAGTAAGAATAATTAACTGGACGAGAGCCGACTTCGATGGGGCAAGAACGGAGCTGTGGCAGATAGACTGGAACGAAAGATTGGCGGGAAAAACTGTAGCTGAACAATGGGCTACCTTCAAAAAAATAATTGGTTTGGGCACAGTCAGGGTATTCCATCGAAAGGGAAAGGTAGGACAAACAAATCCAGAACTCCCTGGATGAAAAAGGAGATAGAAATTAAGATAAAGAAAAAAAGGTGTGCTTATGACAGGTGTCAGGTAGAATATACAATTGAGAACCAAGAGGAATACAGAAGGCTCAGAGGGGAGGTGAAAAAGCATATTAGAGAAGTGAAGATGGATTATGACAAAAGATTGGCAGCCAATATAAAGGGGAGTCCCAAAGTCTACTATCGGCATATAAATAGTAAAAGGGTGGTAAAAGAAGGAGTAGGGCCAATGAGGGACCTAAAAGGGAATTTACACATGGGCGAAGGGGCCATGGCTGAGGTATTAAATGAATACTTTGCACCCGTCTTTACCAAGGAGGTAGATACTACTCATGGTGACAGACGAGGAAACTCTGTCACTAGAAGGGTTCAAAATTGATAAGGAGGAAGTGTTGAATAGGCTGTCGGTACTTAAAGTTGACAAGGCACTGGGACCGGACGAAATGCATCGAAGGATACTGAAGGAAGTGAGAGTAGAAATTGCAGGGGCACTGGCCATAATTTTTCAATCTTCCCTAGACACAGGGGAGATGCCAGAGGTCTGGAGAATTGCAAACATTACGCCCTTGTTCAAAAAAGGTTGTAAGGATAAGCCCAGCAATTACGGACAGTTAACCTCAATGGTGGGCAAGATTCTAGAAACAATTATTTGGGATAGAATTAGTAGTCACATGGAAAAATATGGGTTGATAAGGAAGAGCCAACATGGATTTCTAAAGGGGAAATAGTGTTTAACTAACTTGCTGGAGTTTTTTTGAAGAGGAAACAGAAAAGATCAATGAGGGTTAAGCTGTTAATGTGATGTACATGGACTTTCAAAAGGCATTTGATACAGTACCCCACAATAGGCTTGTGAGAAAAGTTATTGCTCATGGAATAAAAGGGACGTGGATACAAAATTGGCTGAAAAATAAGAAGCAGAGAGTGGATATTTTTCAGGCGGGAGGAAGGTTTGTAGTGGAGTTCCCCAGGGGTCGGTATTGGGACCCTTGCTTTTCCTGATATATATAAATGACCTAGATCTTGGTGGGCAGGGGACAATTTCAGCGTTTGCAGATGATATGAATCTTTGGAATGCTGTAAACTGTGAGGAGGACAGTGTAGAACTTCAGAAGGACATAGACAAGTTGGTGGAGTGGGCAGATAAGTGGCAGGCGAAGTTCCGTGCGGAGAAGTGTGAAGTGATGCATTTTGGTAGAAAAAACATAGACGGACAATACAAAATAAGGGGTACAATTCTTAATGGGGTGCAAGGGCAGACGGACCTTGGTGTGTGTGTGCATCGATCATTGACGGTGGCAGGACAGGTGGAGAGAGCAGTTAATAAAGCATATAGTATCCTGGGCTTTATTAATAAGGATATAGACTACAAGAGCAAGAAGGTTACGCTGAATTTATATAAGACACTTGTTAGACCTTAGCTGGAGTCTTGTGTACAGATCTGGGTGCCGCATTATAGGAAGGATGTGAGCACATTGGAAAAAGTACAGAAGAGGTTTACAAGAATGGTTCCAGGGATGAGAAACTTCTGTTACAAAGATAAATTGGAGAGGTTGGGACTGTCCTCCTTGGAGAGAAGGCGACTAAAAGAAGATTTGATAGAGATGTTCAAAATCATGAGGGGGCTGGGCAGGGTAGATAAGGAGAAGCTGTTCCCACTCGTAAAAGAATCAAGAACAAGGGAGCACAGGTTTAAAATGATTTGCAAAAGAAGCAAAAGGTGATGTGAGAAAAAAACATTTTCACACAGAGAGTGACTGGGGTCCGGAATGTGCTGCCTGGAAGTGAGGTGGTGGCAGGTTCAATCGGGGCATTCAGGAGAACATTGTTTGAATGGAAATAATCTCATCCAATGTGCAGGGGGTATGGGGAAGAGGCAGGTCAATTGCACTAGGTCGCAATGCTCAATCGGAGAGCCAGCGCAGACACGATGGGCCAAATGGCCTCCCTGTGCCGCTAAAATCCTGCGATTCAGTGAAGATTCCAAGACTGCCCCTGTGCCAGGATGTGGCAACAGTAACAATTCAGGTTGTTACAGTTACAGGATTCCATTCCAAACCCCGCCCCCAGGGAGGGAAAGGCAACATCCGACAAGCAAAGACTATGAAATCTACAGAAAAGGGGTGTGTTACACATGCACTGAGCAGTGTTTTTAAACAGTGGCAGGATGAGAGGTGGATGTTTCTCCTCCTCCTCCCCTTCCTCCCTTCACCTCTCCCCTCCAGTCCCCACCCCCTATCCCCCTCAAGCCCCCACCCCCCTCCTCCCCTTCACCCCCCCTTCAGCTCCTTCACCCCCCCCACCACCCCTTCACCCCTCCTCCCATTCACCCCCCTAACACCCCCACCCCTCCTCCTCCCCCACAACCCCCCCACCCCCCTCCCCCACACCGCCCCACCCCCCTCCCCCACCCCTCCCATTCACCCCCCTCCCCCCCACCTCAACCCCATTCACCCCCCTTCCCCACACCCCCCCACCCCTCCCATTCACCCCCTACCTCAACCCCATTCACCCCCCTCATTCACCCCCCTCCCCCCACCCCACCTCAACCCCCATCCGCCTCCCCCCCATTCATCCCCTACCCCCACCCAACCTCAACCCCCATCCCCCTCCCCCCATTCACCCCCCATCCCCCTCCCCCCCATTCACCCCCTCCCCCATTCACCCTCCTCCCCCCCCACCCCATTCACCCCCCTCCCCCCCACCCCATTCACCCCCCTCACCCCCACCCCATTCACCCCCCTCACCCCATTCACCCCCCTCCTCCCCCTCCCCTTCACTCCCCTCCTCCCCTTCCCTTTCCCTTCACTCCCCTCCTCCCCTTCCCTTTCCCTTCACTCCCCTCCTCCCCTTCCCCTTCCCTTTCCCTTCACTCCCCTCCTCCCCTTCCCCTTCCCTTTCCCTTCACTCCCCTCCTCCCCTTCCCCTTCCCTTTCCCTTCACTCCCCTCCTCCCCTTCCCTTTCCCTTCACTCCCCTCCTCCCCTTCCCCTTCCCTTTCCCTTCACTCCCCTCCTCCCTCCCCTTCCCTCTCCTCCTCCCCCCTCCCTCCCCTTCCCTCCTCCCCCTCCCCCCTCCCTCCCCTTCCCTCCTCCCCCTCCCTCCCCTTCCCTCTCCTCCTCCCCCCTCCCTCCCCTTCCCTCCTCCCCCTCCCTCCCCTTCCCCCCCTCCCTCCCCTTCCCTTCACTCCCCTCCCTCCCCTTCCCTTCACTCCCCTCCCTCCCCTTCCCTTCACTCCCCTCCCTCCCCTTCCCTTCACTCCCCTCCCTCCCCTTCCCTTCACTCCCCTCCCCTCCTCCTCCCTTTCACCCCCCCCTTCCCCCCTTCACTCCCCTCCTCCCCTCCCCCCCCACCCCCCACCCGGTTACTAACCCGAGAAATCCGGCAGCTGGAGAAATCCGGATCAGATCCTGAGCCTGGGGCTTGAAGCGCCCGCGTTACACTGTAGCCTGTTCTTCAGAAGCAAACACGGACAGGAATCGGCCTTTAAACTTCAGAAAGCTGGAGCACATGGACTGACTGTGGCCCTGGTAACTCTCCACCCCGAGCTGACAGGGGGGGCAGCAAGAGTCTCCGCTTCCATTCCTCCAGGAGACAGGCCCAGGAGCGCCCCCTCTGCCTGGCAGCAGCCAGGAGGAGCAAACAGCAGGAAGGGTTTTTGCATTCAAACTGACCTCTCAGGTTTAGCAATAGTTTCAAAACCATTCTTTAGCATCTCATCTCTTTCTCCCGCAGGAGCAAAAAAATGTTTGTTTTTTTTAAAAGAGAACTCAACGATATATTTACTTTGTTCACCTATCTACCCTGTGGTCACTGATCTACATTAACAGCTGCAGTAAGACACCCTTGCTCCTGTACTAAGGTCCTCTCACAATGAAGGCCAATATATCACCATTTAAATAACACTGCCATTCTGTTTTTCCTACGAAAGTGGGGAGGGACGAACCCACAACCGCAGCCCCCTCCCAACCATCACCCACTTCCCTCCCTACTTCACCTGCCATATCTGCATTCATCTAATTCTGGCCTCTCGCGTATCCTCAATTGTAATTGCTCCTTCATTAGTGCCTCTGCCTTCCGTTTCCTAGACCCTGCAGTCTAATTTGGATAAGTGTGAAGTTATCGACATTGGTAGGAAAAACAGAATGGCAGAGTATTATTTAAATGGTGGTAGATTGGGAAATGTTGATGTACAAAGGCACCTGGATGTCCTTGTACACCAATCACTAAAAACAAGCAAAAACAGAATTACCTGGAAAAACTCAGCAGGTCTGGCAGCATCGGCGGAGAAGAAAAGAGTTGACGTTTCGAGTCCTCATGACCCTTCGACAGAACTTGAGTTCGAGTCCAGGAAAGAGCTGAAATATAAGCTGGTTTAAGGTGTGTGTGTGGGGGGCGGAGAGATAGAGAGACAGAGAGGTGGAGGGGGTTGGTGTGGTTGTAGCGACAAACAAGCAGTGATAGAAGCAGAATATCAAAAGATGTCAACAACAATAGTACAATAGAACACATAGGTGTTAAAGATAAAGTTGGTGATATTATCTAAACGAATGTGCTAATTAAGAATGGATGGTAGGGCACTCAAGGTATAGCTCTAGTGGGTTTTTTTTTATTTTATATAATGGAAATAGGTGGGAAAAGGAAAATCTTTATAATTTATTGGGAAAAAAAAAGAGAAGGGGGAAACAGAAAGGGGGTGAGGATGGGGGAGGGGACTCACGACCTAAAGTTGTTGAATTCAATATTCAGTCCGGAAGGCTGTAAAGTCCCTAGTCGGAAGATGAGGTGTTGTTCCTCCAGTTTGCGTTGGGCTTCACTGGAACAATGCAGCAAGCCAAGGACAGACATGTGGGCAAGAGAGCAGGGTGGAGTGTTAAAATGGCAAGCGACAGGGAGGTTTGGGTCATTCTTGCGGACAGACCGCAGGTGTTCTGCAAAGCGGTCGCCCAGTTTACGTTTGGTCTCTCCAATGTAGAGGAGACCACATTGGGAGCAACGAATGCAGTAGACTAAGTTGGGGGAAATGCAAGTGAAATGCTGCTTCACTTGAAAGGAGTGTTTGGGTCCTTGGACGGTGAGGAGAGAGGAAGTGAAGGGGCAGGTGTTGCATCTTTTGCGTGGGCAAGGGGTTGTGCCATAGGAGGGGGTTGAGGAGTAGGGGGTGATGGAGGAGTGGACCAGGGTGTCCCGGAGGGAGCGATCCCTACGGAATGCCGATAAGGGGGGTGAAGGGAAGATGTGTTTGGTAGTGGCATCATGCTGGAGTTGGCGGAAATGGCGGAGGATGATCCTTTGAATGCGGAGGCTGGTGGGGTGATAAGTGAGGACAAGGGGGACCCTATCATGTTTCTGGGAGGGAGGAGAAGGAGTGAGGGCGGATGCGCGGGAGATGGGCCGGACACGGTTGAGGGCCCTGTCAACGACCGTGGGTGGAAAACCTCGGTTAAGGAAGAAGGAGGACATGTCAGAGGAACTGTTTTTGAATGTAGCATCATCGGAACAGATGCGACGGAGGCGAAGGAACTGAGAGAATGGGATGGAGTCCTTACAGGAAGTGGGGTGTGAGGAGCTGTAGTCGAGATAGCTGTGGGTGTCGGTGGGTTTGTAATGGATATTGGTGGACAGTCTATCACCAGAGATTGAGACAGAGAGGTCAAGGAAGGGAAGGGAAGTGTCAGAGATGGACCACGTGAAAATGATGGAGGGGTGGAGATTGGAAGCAAAATTAATAAATTTTTCCAAGTCCTGACGAGAGCATGAAGCAGCACCGAAATAATCATCGATGTACCGGAGAAAGAGTTGTGGAAGGGGGCCGGAGTAGGACTGCAACAAGGAATGTTCCACATACCCCATAAAGAGACAGGCATAGCTGGGGCCCATGCGGGTACCCATAGCCACACCTTTTATTTGGAGGAAGTGAGAGGAGTTGAAGGAGAAATTGTTCAGCGTGAGAACAAGTTCAGCCAGACGGAGGAGAGTAGTGGTGGATGGGGATTGTTCGGGCCTCTGTTCGAGGAAGAAGCTAAGGGCCCTCAGACCATCCTGGTGGGGGATGGAGGTGTAGAGGGATTGGACGTCCATGGTGAAGAGGAAGCGGTAGGGGCCAGGGAACTGGAAATTGTTGATGTGACGTAAGGTGTCAGAGGAATCACGGATGTAGGTGGGAAGGGACTGGACAAGGGGAGAGAGAAGGGAGTCAAGATAACGAGAAATGAGTTCTGTGGGGCAGGAGCAAGCTGAGACGATCGGTCTACCGGGGCAGTTCTGTTTGTGGATTTTGGGTAGGAGATAGAAGCGGGCCGTCCGAGGTTGGGCAACTATCAGGTTGGAAGCTGTGGGAGGGAGATCCCCAGAGGAGATGAGGTCAGTGACAGTCCTGGAAACAATGGCTTGATGTTCAGTGGTGGGGTCATGGTCCAGGGAGAGGTAGGAGGAAGTGTCTGCGAGTTGACGCTCAGCCTCCGCGTGGTAGAGGTCAGTGCGCCAGACAACAACAGCACCACCCTTGTCAGCGGGTTTGATGACAATGTCAGGGTTGGACCTGAGAGAATGGAGTGCAGTAAGTTCAGAGAGAGACAGGTTAGAATGGGTGAGAGGAGCAGAGAAATTGAGACGACTAATGTCGCGCCGACAGTTCTCAATGAAAAGATCGAGAGAAGGTAAGAATCCAGAGGGAGGGGTCCAGGTGGAGGGAGAATATTGAAGATGGGTAAAAGGATCCGTTGAACTGGGAGAGGACTCCTGCCCAAAGAAGTGAGCCCGGAGACGAAGACGGCGGAAGAAGAGTTCAGTATCATGCCGAGCCCGAAATTCATTGAGGTGAGGGCGTAAGGGTATGAAACTAAGTCCTTTGCTGAGCACTGAACGTTCAGCATCGGAGAGGGGAAGGTCAGGGGGTATAGTGAATACACGGCTGGGGTTGGGATTGGAAGATGGGGTGAACCCACCCAGGATTACAGGTATCTCCGGGACATAAAAAGTTTCTCGGACTGCTGTTCCCGTCACATTCTGAAATCCACTCTCAGTGCCATGCGCCGCCATATGAACACACTCGACCTCTCCCTCCAGCAGCACCGCCGTACCCTTTTTCAAAGCTGCGCGTGCCCCCAGTTTCATTTTATCCTTCGGCTCATCCGACGCCTCAACAAGAAACTTTTTCTCTTTCTCTCAAGTGCTAAGGAACGCAAGCTCCAACAACTCATCGACACCAACACCCATCCAGGACCCTCCACCCCTGCCTGTCTCTCCGTCTCCACCCCATCTTCCAATCCCAACCCCAGCCGTGTATTCACTATACCCCCTGACCTTCCCCTCTCCGATGCTGAACGTTCAGTGCTCAGCAAAGGACTTAGTTTCATACCCTTACGCCCTCACCTCAATGAATTTCGGGCTCGGCATGATACTGAACTCTTCTTCCGCCGTCTTCGTCTCCGGGCTCACTTCTTTGGGCAGGAGTCCTCTCCCAGTTCAACGGATCCTTTTACCCATCTTCAATATTCTCCCTCCACCTGGACCCCTCCCTCTGGATTCTTACCTTCTCTCGATCTTTTCATTGAGAACTGTCGGCGCGACATTAGTCGTCTCAATTTCTCTGCTCCTCTCACCCATTCTAACCTGTCTCTCTCTGAACTTACTGCACTCCATTCTCTCAGGTCCAACCCTGACATTGTCATCAAACCCGCTGACAAGGGTGGTGCTGTTGTTGTCTGGCGCACTGACCTCTACCACGCGGAGGCTGAGCGTCAACTCGCAGACACTTCCTCCTACCTCTCCCTGGACCA
Source organism: Carcharodon carcharias (assembly GCF_017639515.1). Classification (NCBI taxonomy): domain Eukaryota; kingdom Metazoa; phylum Chordata; class Chondrichthyes; order Lamniformes; family Lamnidae; genus Carcharodon; species Carcharodon carcharias. The sequence continues at coordinate 150,627,109 of NC_054476.1, read as the reverse complement.
TGACCCCACCACTGAACATCAAGCCATTGTTTCCAGGACTGTCACTGACCTCATCTCCTCTGGGGATCTCCCTCCCACAGCTTCCAACCTGATAGTTGCCCAACCTCGGACGGCCCGCTTCTATCTCCTACCCAAAATCCACAAACAGAACTGCCCCGGTAGACCGATCGTCTCAGCTTGCTCCTGCCCCACAGAACTCATTTCTCGTTATCTTGACTCCCTTCTCTCTCCCCTTGTCCAGTCCCTTCCCACCTACATCCGTGATTCCTCTGACACCTTACGTCACATCAACAATTTCCAGTTCCCTGGCCCCTACCGCTTCCTCTTCACCATGGACGTCCAATCCCTCTACACCTCCATCCCCCACCAGGATGGTCTGAGGGCCCTTAGCTTCTTCCTCGAACAGAGGCCCGAACAATCCCCATCCACCACTACTCTCCTCCGTCTGGCTGAACTTGTTCTCACGCTGAACAATTTCTCCTTCAACTCCTCTCACTTCCTCCAAATAAAAGGTGTGGCTATGGGTACCCGCATGGGCCCCAGCTATGCCTGTCTCTTTATGGGGTATGTGGAACATTCCTTGTTGCAGTCCTACTCCGGCCCCCTTCCACAACTCTTTCTCCGGTACATCGATGATTATTTCGGTGCTGCTTCATGCTCTCGTCAGGACTTGGAAAAATTTATTAATTTTGCTTCCAATCTCCACCCCTCCATCATTTTCACGTGGTCCATCTCTGACACTTCCCTTCCCTTCCTTGACCTCTCTGTCTCAATCTCTGGTGATAGACTGTCCACCAATATCCATTACAAACCCACCGACACCCACAGCTATCTCGACTACAGCTCCTCACACCCCACTTCCTGTAAGGACTCCATCCCATTCTCTCAGTTCCTTCGCCTCCGTCGCATCTGTTCCGATGATGCTACATTCAAAAACAGTTCCTCTGACATGTCCTCCTTCTTCCTTAACCGAGGTTTTCCACCCACGGTCGTTGACAGGGCCCTCAACCGTGTCCGGCCCATCTCCCGCGCATCCGCCCTCACTCCTTCTCCTCCCTCCCAGAAACATGATAGGGTCCCCCTTGTCCTCACTTATCACCCCACCAGCCTCCGCATTCAAAGGATCATCCTCCGCCATTTCCGCCAACTCCAGCATGATGCCACTACCAAACACATCTTCCCTTCACCCCCCTTATCGGCATTCCGTAGGGATCGCTCCCTCCGGGACACCCTGGTCCACTCCTCCATCACCCCCTACTCCTCAACCCCCTCCTATGGCACAACCCCTTGCCCACGCAAAAGATGCAACACCTGCCCCTTCACTTCCTCTCTCCTCACCGTCCAAGGACCCAAACACTCCTTTCAAGTGAAGCAGCATTTCACTTGCATTTCCCCCAACTTAGTCTACTGCATTCGTTGCTCCCAATGTGGTCTCCTCTACATTGGAGAGACCAAACGTAAACTGGGCGACCGCTTTGCAGAACACCTGCGGTCTGTCCGCAAGAATGACCCAAACCTCCCTGTCGCTTGCCATTTTAACACTCCACCCTGCTCTCTTGCCCACATGTCTGTCCTTGGCTTGCTGCATTGTTCCAGTGAAGCCCAACGCAAACTGGAGGAACAACACCTCATCTTCCGACTAGGGACTTTACAGCCTTCCGGACTGAATATTGAATTCAACAACTTTAGGTCGTGAGTCCCCTCCCCCATCCTCACCCCCTTTCTGTTTCCCCCTTCTCTTTTTTTTTCCCAATAAATTATAAAGATTTTCCTTTTCCCACCTATTTCCATTATATAAAATAAAAAAAAACCCACTAGAGCTATACCTTGAGTGCCCTACCATCCATTCTTAATTAGCACATTCGTTTAGATAATATCACCAACTTTATCTTTAACACCTATGTGTTCTATTGTACTATTGTTGTTGACATCTTTTGATATTCTGCTTCTATCACTGCTTGTTTGTCGCTACAACCACACCAACCCCCTCCACCTCTCTGTCTCTCTATCTCTCCGCCCCCCACACACACACCTTAAACCAGCTTATATTTCAGCTCTTTCCTGGACTCGAACTCAAGTTCTGTCGAAGGGTCATGAGGACTCGAAACGTCAACTCTTTTCTTCTCCGCCGATGCTGCCAGACCTGCTGAGTTTTTCCAGGTAATTCTGTTTTTGTTTTGGATTTCCAGCATCCGCAGTTTTTTTGTTTTTATCTCTGTGACTAAAAACAAGCATGTAGGTGCAGCAAGCAGCTAAAAAGGCAAATGGTATATTGGCCTTCATTGCGAGAGGACTTGAGTACAGGAGCAAGGATGTCTTACTACAGCTGTACAGGGCCTTGGTGAGACCACACCTGGAGTATTGTGTGCAGTTTTGGTCTCCTTACTAAGAAAGGATAAACTTGCCATAGAGGGAATGCAGCGAAGGTTCACCAGACTGATTCCTAGGATGGAAGGATTGTCGTATGATGAGAGATTGGGCTGACTAGGTCTATATTCACTGGGGTTTAGAAGAATGAGAGGGAATCTCATTGAAATGTATAAAATTCTGACAGGATGGACAGACTGGATGCAGAGATGATGTTTCCTCTGGTTGGAGTCATCTAGGACAAGGGGGTCAAAGTCTCAGGATAAAGGTAGGCCATTCAGGACTGAGATGAGGTGAAACTTCTTCACTCAGAGGGTGGTGAACCTATGGAATTCTCTACCACAGAAGGCTGTGAAGGCCAAGTCATCGAATATATTTAAAAAGGAAATGGATAGATTTCTGGACTCTAAAGGCATCAAGGGGTATGGAGAGAGAGCAGGAGTATGGCGTTGAGTTAGAGGATCAGCCATGATCATATTGAAAGGTGGACCAGGCTCGAAGGGCTGAATGACCTACTCCTGCTTCTATTTTCTTTGTTTCTAAACTCTGGATTTATTCCCTTTCTACCTCTCTCCACCCCTCTACTTCTCTTTCCTCCTTTAAAACATTTCTTAAAACCTACCTCTTTGACCAAGCTTTTGGCCCTCTGCCCTAGTATTGCCTTATGTGGCTTGGTGTCAAGGTTTGCCTCATAAAATTCCAGTGAAGCGTCTTGAGACATTTTACTATGTTAAAGGTGATATATAAATATAAATTGTTGTTGGTGAATATCTTAACAGTGTGAGAACCAAAAGACTGGTCCTGCTCCTATTTCATAGGTTCAGGCAACACAGAAGTGGGAGGTGTAATTGGTCACCAGTCGCCCAGTATTCAGCAAATCTAACAGCACAGGAGGAGATCATTCAGCCCTTCATGTCAGTGTCGGCTCCTTAAAAGAGCCCTACAATTAGCCCTACTCGCCTCCACTGTTATTTGACCCAGTCAGTGGGCAGGTAATGCAACCTTCAAATTTAGCTTGACAGCCAATGTATCAAAATCAAAGGCCTTTGTTTCTACAGCAGTCTCTATTTACTCAGTGCTGGGCCTTAATTCCTGAATCCTCCACAGAATAATAGATGCATAATTACACACGTCCACCTTGTGATGAAGTGCTGTACATCGGAATTGGTAGTGAAGGGGAGACCAAGGTTTATCTTGTCCACCTTGTACCAGTCTGGTAATTGCATGACACAATGATACTGGAGCTATTGATTAATTGCAACAATCAATCTCTATCAACTAGTTTACAACAGACCCAGAATGAAGGAAATTCCCAGTGGTGGAGAGCCAAGAGGTTCTGTTCTGAAAATAATCGATCAAATTTGCATTTCAATGTATCAGTACTAGCTGCTTCCACTGTTCCCCTAGGGAGTTTGTTCCATGGAGGGACAACTCATTCAGTGAAAGATTAATTCTGCAGATTAGTTTTGAACTTATCCTCCCCCCTCCCCCCACCACCCTCCCCCACCCCCGCACACTCCGCCACCTCCTGCTGCGTCCTCTAGTACCACTGTTCTGGGTTCCCAACCATTTGGATCCTAGTTGTATAAGATGTCGACTTTATTGACAACACTGGTTCAGTGCTCCTGTTTAATGTCAGAATTTATCACAAATGCAAGGTGCTCGTTGTGAAAGCTGTTTTTATATTGGCTTGGGCAGGGTTACAGCCAAGTCCTGAGCAAAATTTCAAAGAAGAGTCATTCAAATCGAAAGGTTAACTCGGTTTCTCGCTCCACAGATGTTGCCAGCCCTGCTAAGTGTTTCCAGCACTTTCTGTTTTTAATTCAGATCTCCAGCATCTGCAGTATTTTGCTTTTATTCTATTGCCAGAGCAAAATTGTCCGATACATTAATGACGATGGCTATGGTAAAATGGGTCTGGGAGACTTAGGGAATCTAGCAAGTTTAACTTGGGGTTTACCACAAGTTGTGCCCCATGAGTCAGAAACTGATCATTCACTAAAGCCAATTGAAAAAGCAGCCTAGCTCGGAAGATAATGACCTAAATGTTCAGGTCACCAACCCCCCAGGATTGTCCTGGTGTCTCCAGAAATTAAAAATTAATCTTCTGGACACTATCAGCAACCCAGGAGAAAAATTAAAGTAGTTCTGTCAGCCTTGGCTCAGGGGCTGGCACTCTCATCTCTGAATCAGAAGGTTGTGGGTTTAAGTGCCACTCCAGAACCTAAGCACAACATTTGAAGCTGATGTGCTGCTGTGGGAGTGCTGCACTGTCAGAGATGCTGTCTGTTGATATCCTGGTGTGATGCTGTGGGAGTGCTGCACTTTCACAAATACTGTCTGCCTATACCCTCGTGTAATGCTGTGGGAGTGCTGCACTGTCAGAAATACCGTCTGCCTATACCCTGGTGTGATACTCTGGGAGTGCTGCACTGACAGAGGTGCTGTCTTTTGCATGAGATGTGAAAGTAACTTCCCTCCCAGTTAGACATAAAAGACCCCAATACACTACCCTGTAGAAGAGCAGGCCAGTTATCCCCAGTGACCTGGCCAATATTTATCCCTCAAAGTACATCACAAAAACAAATGATATGATTATTATCACATTTATGTTTGTGGGAGCTTGCTATGCGCAAATTGACTGCTGTATTTCCTACATTACAACAGTGACTACACTTCAAAAAGTACTTCAATGGAGGAGAACTTCCAGGTGATGGTGTTCCCATGCATCTGCTGCCATTGTCCTTCTTTGATGAACTAGTATAAATGACAAGGGGGAAAGCCAGCCTAGGAATTGGAACCATACATGGTCACAAGGAGATCAAAGCTGGGAACTAAATATTCAGAGGTGTGTGATTTTTCGAAAGAACAGGCAGGAAGAAATTTGTTTGATGAACAGTAATAGACATTCAAGAAAATAGCTCATTGCTCACAACAAGGATATATCCAAGTGAGGAAGAAAGATTCTAGGAAGAGGATAAACCAAGCATGGAAGTTAAGGATAGTATTAAAGAGGGTACTCCCTCCTGTCCAGCAACTACCACATAGACCAGTTGAAGAGGAGAAATTACAATCCCCGATCACAAAGCGACCACAGAGACTCAGGCTTCCTTTCACTGGTTTTATTCCAGCATATGCAAGGGAGCCGCAATCATTCCTAAGAATGACCCAGCTCCCAGATTGATTACATTTCACTACTTTTGTACTCTTTCCTTTCACAATACATTTGAGTACATTTGAATACATCCAATCGGTAACCGACACACGGGTACCATGTTAAAACTATCCTATTGAGTACATAAACATGTGATTTTGCTAACCAATTATTCTAAAGGATGTATACATATTATATTATCCAATCAAAATTAAAACACATACGCAAAGACTTTGATTCTCATAACTCAGGACTGTTTGTTTCATCAAAGCCCCCTCTTTGTCCATTATTTGTCTTCCCATGTCTAAGCTACAACCATTTGCCCCTTCCTTATATGAGAGGGGAGTACACCTAATCTAACTTATTTCCTTTCTTGTGTCTCTAGTCTGACACTCAAGGCTGTGCAATGTTCATCTGGTAATCGTCAACTCTTAATATGTTTAGCAGCCATGTTTGCCTGGAGATTTTAAGTGTTCGTCAGTAAATTCTTACAGTGTTCTCTTTTAGCATTTTTAATTTTCCCCTAACAGTCCCCCCTTTTGGCCCTTAGCTAAGCCCAAGCTGGCCACACCTTAAGTTGAGAGTTCCTCTTCTGATCCTTCGGGTGGCCAGTCGTCCAGACCAGAGGAATCCTAAACCACCTGTTGTATAACATAACCTTCCCTTCTCTTGTCTTTTCCGTTGAAGTATGCATAGGTTGGGGAACTGAACCTTTGGTTTGTTGCTGTCTGTGCCTGGAGAGTCCATTTCCAGGTTTTTCATTGGTAGCACAAAGTAAGTCCCCATAAAGGAACTCAGCCATTGAGTTGAGGAAGCACTATTGCCTTAAATGCTTCTTGAATCGGTAAAGCAGTGAATGCAACTTTGTTTGTGTTTGTGAATACCTCCAGCGTTTGGCATGAACGCACAATGTAATTTCTTGATTCTGAACAACAATCTCTAGTACTCATCAGTACTATGTTTTCTACATAGAATATATATCCACGTAGCCCTACGCAGAATACCATCCCCCCTTTATCTATGCCTAGGCACTTGAACCTATTGCTGTTCAGGAAAGCCCCATTTGGATGATGTTCTTGGGGAATGGCCATGATAAATTTTATAACTCCATCCTCTCCTCCACCTTGAGGTTGCATAATTATCAATTCTTGCCGCTCCTTGCATAAATTTACGAGGTTTAATTGGTAAACTGACTCGAACTTGTGTTCAGGAATTGTTCCCAACCTGATATCTTCAATGTTGGATTTTACCCCATCAATTAGATCTCATGCTAGCATATCACATGCCCTCCCTGTGGCTTGTGATTCGGTTGTGTCTATTATCCCATCTGCAGTCTGCCTAAGAATCTTGTAACTCCATGGATGTCAGGGCACTGTAATTCAACCCTCGGGCAGTCTTAGCAGCCACCCAGGAGGCATAATCATTTAAGTCATAGATCTGACCTGAATTAAGTACGGAAATTGGCACTCCCAAATAGCCCTCCAATGTATCCTAGTATCTTTTTAACCTAGCCTGTGCTTTTGCTCTAATTCCCAGAACAATTTGAAATTTATAGTCATTGATTATCCTCTTCAGTTGGCTTCTAGCCCATTTTATGGAATTCTGGTGACTGTGACAAGTGGTATGCAATACTGACAGTAGTTCTGAGATATTGTATGTTACTTCCAAAGAGACCATAGTTACATCATGTAGTAGTGGTTTCGACTTTCCTATCCTGACTATCCCATCTGTGGGAGGACTTACTACATCTGGACATTGAGTGGGTCTTTGATATCCACACTTCGTCAAAGTAAACATTGTGTATCATAACAGTCATGCCTATTACATATTTACATGTTTCTTTGACAATATTGTCCCTCAAGATCCAGTTCCCAAACAAAGGGAGGTAGGTCTGTCCATCCGGCGGTCACATTAATCTCTTGATACAACCAAATGCTTGTTGATGAAAAACTGGTAGGAGGCGCGTACGTTCTACATTCCCCATATCATCAACCCAGTCCAGTTCTCGTTGTTACATCCGAGTAGTGTTAGCTGGACTGGCTGCCCTGATGCTGTTAAATGTAAAGTACTCTTACAACTCTTTGTGTGATCACATGTGGGGTCTTGTTCCCAATTGTTCATTTGATGGTCTGTGTAGTGACTTGATCTGTAATCCAGCTGTTGGGCTTTCTTATCCATTCCCCACTTCCTCCTTGGGGAAGTAGTACGTACTCTCCAGGGTGAAGGCAGGTGGCATTATTGACTTTGACCGTTGGTGCTTCCCATGCCAGCACTGACACACCCATAGCCAGGATCACGGTCCTGTGGAAACATTAACATTGGCTCCCATTGTCCGGCTTACCACTTGGTGACTCATCATATATCTTTAACTGTGTGCAATGCCGCCATTTATTTCCCATTTTCATATGCGTACGTATCACCCGTCATAATTACTTCATATGGTCTATGGCACCTGGGCCAAACCCTGTTTGCTTAGGGCTCACCCTGACCATCACCTTATTCCCCACTTGGGGGGTCCATTGTTGCTCTTTGGATTTGCCTGTTTCCATATCCTTAGTCACCTGTCAGTCCCTGACTTCCTTTCTTAACTCATGTAATTGCTTATTTAATTCCCTTACATTGTCCCGTATTTTTCCTTTCAGTGGCCCTACATCCCCTACTATAATCCCTTCGGGTAATTGCATGGCCCTTCCTGTTATCAATTCCATGCGGTGAACCTGGTAGTCCTACTTGGTGTAGCCCTAAGGCACATCAGAATGCTGGGCAATACTGTGCCCCAGCTGTTCCCTGTCTCCTGAATTGCTTTGGCTACAGATGTTTTTAAAGTTCTATTCATCTTTTCCACCATCCCTGAACTCTGGGGGTGGTAAGGTATATGGAATTTCTGTTTAATCTCCATAAGATTACACATTTCTTTAATGAATCTCCCTGTGAAATGACTTTCCTGATCTGAATGCATTTGGGTAGGCACCCCAACTCCTTCCAGTTTAGTCTCTCCTGCTGCTGTCTCATTTCGGAACTCAATTCCTTAAGCTGTCTACGCAACTCTACAATGCACCTTCTTATGCTATCTTTCAATGGCTCACTATCTTCACTTCTAGTAGCAGTTCTCTCTGGGAGCCACTTAACTCTGCCTGTCATCAGGGTGTTAATCCTGGGGTCTTATTCTTTGTAGCTCACAGGCACATTAATATGGTCAGTAATACATCTAATTAGCCTTTTCCCAGCTTTCCCTTTACCTGTATCCATCTTGTGGTAAATTGTTGTTAAGTATTATTTCTCCTCACCCTTCAATTGCCTCAACCACAGATACTGAATAGTTTTACCTCTAAGGTTTTTTTTGCCCTAAGATTCTCTTGAGGTCAGTTTCTCTATTGTCTTGATCGTTTAAAATGTTTCCTTACTCTTTAGGCTATATTAACTATTCCGTGTCAATGGGGATCTCAGACTCTAGATCTTTGCTTATCTTCTCCCTGTGCAGTTCCAATGTCTCAGTTGATGGCCAGATTATCAAATTCATTTCCCTTAAAGCAGTTTGTACATTATGTCCTCTTTCCCTACTTTCCTCATACCATTTCACACATGCAACAGCTGCCATCTTATCTTGCTCAGGTTGTCTGGAGAGATTTTGCAGTCCAATAAAGTATTCTTATAACAGTTTTAAAACAGAAAACAGGCATTGACATGTTTTGCTTCCTTATCTTCCTCTCAAACATTTTATTGTCTCAAAAGTAACCCACTAAATTATGTCTGACCTTTTTCTTTTAGCATTATCCCAGATTCATTAACTCAGCCAAAAATTGGATTTCTGCCAAACTTTGTCAAAGTCTTGAGCTTAACTTTACATTTTGGGAACAAACTTCAAATAACAAAAGCTTGCAGCATTTGAATTAGTGCCAATTGTTGTCAAAAGCCTTTTAAAATAAAAATTCCCTTTTGAGAACTTTATCAAGAACCAAACCTCAAAATTTTAAACTTTTGTAAGAATTGTAATTTACACTATCAAAATTAAAACAACCTCTTTTTCATGTGTAATGATTTATATCCAGATTATAAGTTCCATATGTTTATTAACACATCCTTTATCTTTGAAGAACATCCTCGTTATTCAAAGTAACCTGTTAAATTACACTGCACTTTAACACTCAAGATTGTCCCAAATTCAAATTACAGTTCTTTTGGAATGCAGATTTCCATTAATATTTAATTAATCTCTTCAAAAGAAACCCCTTTTTATCCACTGGAACCACCTAGACCATGTGTTTATGTCCTTTGGTTTGCCTAGAATCCTTCTGAATTTCAGGTAATTTTTTTCCCTCAGAATTTTAGAATACCAACTTGTATGTATCAATCCCAATCAGCTTGGAAGCTGGTGATGAGGGTTATTTCCTACTAGTCTGCAAGGGGGTGGTACAAGGGTTGGTTCATCTCAATCAAAGGCAAGTCCTGTTTTATCATTCCACTACCTGCAAATTGTGATTTCTGCTAGAAATCTCAACTCAAACCTTATACTCAAAACTTTGGAATGTTTGAGTATACTTTTCCTTTAATCTAATATGGGGCTTTTGACTCTAAAGTGCTGAACTACACACACAAAAGACAATTTAGGGACGAAAGCACATTAAAGCTCACATACAAATGCTTCCTTGCACACAAACAAACACATATGTAAACATATGTATTTATATTCCTATAATATTGAAATTAACTCTAAATGAAGCTTCAAGTAGCAGTGGGGGGAAATAAAGGGATCTTGGAGGCTCCACCTATAGGGACATTTAAACTGACTGAAGCTCACATTTCCTCTGCTCCTGCCTGTCACTGCTCAATAATTCCCCTAGGGGTACCCCCCTTTCTCTCTCTCTCTCCTCAGCACAAACAGTTCTTGAAACTTCAATCAATTCCTTTCTTTTAAGTTACAAAAATTCAGTAGGGGACCTTTCAGGTCCCCTGTTGCTGCGACTGACACAACTCAACCAAGGTTTTTCTGTATTAGTTTAGTTTGTTGCAGACACAGACTCAAAATGAGTACTGTAGCTTTGTCAGTTTTATCATTAGTCTGAGCTTTCACCACTCCTTGGAGTGTAACGGTGGGTCGCTCAGCTGCCACCCTTGTTGCTTCATTTTGCTGATCAGCTTTTATGCTTCCTGGCAAGTTGAAGGGACATGGTTCCTTCACCTCCCCAATCCGCAACAAACTCGAGTTCATCCTTCTCAGTCATTCTCACATTCACAACTTAAACAGGGACATTCACACATTAAACAGGGACCCACAGTTCCCCCGTGACACTCCGTCTCCAAAAACAGGGACCCACAGTTCCCCCGTGACACTCCGTCTCCAAAAACAGGGACCCACAGTTCCCCTGTGACACTCCGTCTCCAAAAACAGGGACGCACAGTTCCCCCGTGACACTCCGTCTCCAAAAACAGGGACCCATAGTTCCCCCGAGACACTCCGTCTCCAAAAACAGGGACCCACAGTTCCCCCGAGACACTCCGTCTCCACGAGGCTCACTCACCCCAACTGCCCACTTGAGTCTTCCTGGACGAAATGTTCGGATCTGCCCCATTAGGCCTCCGTAGTGGGTCTGACACGAACAACCGGAGAGTATCTTTCAAAAAGAAAACACTCACCAGATCATGGTTCTGCCTTCACAGAGGTCTGGGCGAATCCTGCCAACTACGCCAATTAAAGAGGGTATTCCCTCCTATCCAGCAACTACCTCATAGGCCAGTTGAAGAAGAGAAATTACAATCCTCGATCACAAAGCGACCACAGAGACTCAGGCTTCCTTTCACTGGTTTTATTCCAGTATATGCAAGGGAGCCGCAATCATTCCTAAGAATGACCCAGCTCCCAGATTGATTACATTTCACTACTTTTGTACTTTTTCCTTTCACAGTACATTTGAGTACATTTGAATACATCTAATCAGTAACCGACACACAGGTACCATGTTAAAACTATCCTATTGAGTACATAAACATGTGATTTTGCTAACCAATTATTCTAAAGGGTGTATATATAATTATATAATCCAATCAAAATTAAAACTGGTACACAAAGACCTTGATTCCCATAACTCGATTGTTTGTGTTTCATCAAAGCCCCCTTTTTGTCCATTATATGTCTTCCCATGTCTAAGCTAAAACCATCTGCCCCTTTTCTATTTGAGAGGGGAATGCACCTAATCTAACTTATGTCCTTTCTTGTGTCTCTAGTCTGACTCTCAAGGCTGTGCAATGTTCATCTGGTAATTGTCAACTCTTAATATGCTTACCAGCCATGTCTGCCTGGAGATTTTAAGTGTTTGTCAGTAAATCCTTACAGTGTTCTCTTTTAGCATTTTTAATTTTCCCCTAACAGTCTCAAATTGAAAGAAAAAACATACAGTGTGGCAAAGATTACTGATAAGCCAGAGGATTGGGAAAGTTTTAAAAACTAACAAACGATGACCAAAAAATAATAAAGAGGGAGAAAATATACTTTGAGGGTAAACTAGCAAGCAATATAAAAATGGACAGTGAGAGCTTTTTAAATATTCAAAAAGGAAGCGAGAGGCCAAAGTGAACATAGGCCCCTTAGAGAATGAGGCTGGGAAATAATAATGGGGAACCAGGAAATGGCAGAGGTGTTGAATAAATATTTTGCATCAGTCTTCATGGCAGAAGACACTAATAGCATTCCAAAAACACTAAATAATCAAGTGGTAAAAGCTGGGGAGGAAATAAATACAATAACTATCACTGGAGAAAAAGTACTGGGGAAACTAATGGGACTAAAGGCTGATAAGTCCCCTGGACCTGTTGGGTTGCATCTTAGGATATTAAAGGAAGTAGCCACACAAATAGTGGATGCACTGGTAGTAATCTTCCAAGAATCCTTAGATTCCAGAAAAGTCCCAGAGGACTGGAAAACAGCCACTGTAACACCTTATTCAAAAAGGGAGGGAGATAAAAAAAAACAGGTCACTGTAGGCCAGTTAACTTAACGTCTGTCATTGGGAAAATGTTAGAGTCTTTTTTAATGGATGTTATAGCAGAGCATTTAGAAATATATAATATAATCAAGCAGGCTCAGCATGGCTTCATGAAGGGGAAGTCATGCCTGGTAAATTCATTAGAATTCTTTGAGGAGGTAACAAGCAGGATAGAGAAAGGGGAACCAGTAGATGTAATATGTTTGGATTTCCAAAAGACATTCGATAAGTTACCACACATAAGGCTACTCAATAAGATGAGAGCCCATGGTGTTGGGGGTATTATATTAGCCTGGAGAGAGGATTGGCTAATAGAAGACAGAGAGTCAGGATTAGGGGAGCATTTGCAGGATAGCAACCTGTAACTAGTGGAGTGCTGCAGGGATCAGTGCTGGGGCCACAACTATTTACAATATAGATTAATGACTTGGATGAGGGAAGTGAATATACTATCGCCAAGTTTGTGAATGATGCAAAAATAGGTGGGAGGGCAAGGGTGAGGATGACATAAAGAGGGACATAGACAGGTTAAGTGAGTGGGCAAAAACTTGGCACATGGAATATAATGTGGGAAAATGTGAGGTTGTGCACTTTGGCAGGAAGAATAGAGGAGCTGACTATTATTTAAATGGAGGAAGACTGCAGAAAGCTGCAGCACAGAGGGATTTGAGGGTCATCGTGCATGAATCACAAAAAGCTAACATACAAGTTCAGCAGGTAATAGGGAAGGCAAATGGAATGTTGGCCTTTATTTCAAAGGGAATGGAGTATAAAAATAGGGAAGTCTTGCTAAAACTATACAAGGCACTCATTAGACCACATCTAGAATACTGTGAACAGTTTTGGTCCCCGTATCTAAGGAAAGATATACCGGCATTTGAGGCAGTCCACAGAAGGTTCACTCGGTTGACCCTGGGTAAGGAGGGATTTTCTAATGAGGAGAGGTTGAGTAGGTTGGGCCTGTATTCATTGTAGTTTAGAAGAATGAGAGGTAACCTTATTGAAACATATAAGATTCTTAGGGGGCATGACAGGGTAGATGCTGGGAGGTTGTTTCCCCTTGTGGGAGGGTCTAGGACCAGAGGGCAAAATCTCAGAGTAAGGGGCACTCATTTAAGACGGAGATTAGAAGGAATTTCTTCTCTCAGAGGGTAGCGAATCTGTGGTATTGCAGAGGGCTGTAGAGGTTGGTTCATTAAGTATATTTAAGGCTGAAATAGACAGATTTTTAATCAGTAAGGGAATCAAGGGTTATGGGAGAAAGGCAGAAAAGTGGAATTGAGGATTATCAGATCAGCCATGATCTCATTGAATAGTGGAGCAGACTCAATGGGCAAAATGGCCTACTCTGCTCCTATGTCTTATGGTCTTATGGTCTTAGTAGCTAAAGACTGAAAGGGCAGAGCTAGGATCTACCAGACAGTGAGGAACATGACCTTTTGAAGCACAGTTAAGAAAGTGGAGATATGGTTTTAGTTTCACACTGAAAGAGTTGTGAAGGCTGAGGCCATCAGATGATGGAATTTTGAATACTAATGTGGGAAAGCATAGAACATCCTCATGGCAGACCGCTCACATCAAAGGCATGAGCATATGTTCTGGGCTCACAATCTAGTGCAGTACGGAAGGAATGCAGCACTGTCAGAAATGTCATCTTTCAGATGAGGAGTTAAACAGTGGTCCCTTCTGCCTGCTCAGATGGGCATGATAGATGCCATGGCAGTACTTCAAAGGAAAGCACATCAGATGTCCTTGGTGTTATGGCAAATATTTGTCATTCAACAAACCTTACTAAAAATAATTATCTGGACATTATTGCAATGCTGTTAGTGAGAACTTGCTGTGTGTAAATTGGCTGTTGCGTTTCCTATTACAATAGTGAATGAGCTTCAAAAAGTATTTCATTGGTTTTAATGTGCTTTGCGAATTCCTGAGTATTGAGGACTCCGTCATTTCCAACATTGATCAAATGCTGAGTGAAACTTCATTGTCGCAACAATGCACTTTACTCCTGTCCTCAGCAAGGACCGTCCTCTTCTACTGTGATGTTTCCAGTCCCTAGTCCAGTGGTCCATGCGGCCTCTGCAGTTGAAACCTCAGGATGTTGTAGTGATCAGAAACGGGGCCAGCCAAACTCCACAGCTGGGGAAGAGTGAGAGAGAGAGAGAGAGAAGGTTTTGAGTCAAAAACAGAAAATGTTGGAAAAACTCAGCAGGCCTAACAGCATCTGTGGAGTGAGAAACTTGTTTAACGTTTAGGCAGCACCTTCCAAACCCACGACTACCACCACCTGGAAGACCAAGGGCAGCAGAGAGATGGATTCCCCTCCAAGTCACTCATCATCCTGACTTGCAAATATATTGCCGTTCCTTCACTGTCGCTGGGCCAAAATCCTGGAACTCCCTTCTCAACAGCACTGTGGGTGTACTTACACCACATGGACTGCAGCGGTTCAAGAAGGCAGCTCACCGCCACCTTCTCAAGAGCAACTAGGGATGGGCAATAAATGCTGGCCCAGCCAGTGACGCCCACATCCCATGAATGAATAATAAAAATAGAGTCCATATGACTCTTCTTCAGAGCTAAAGAAAAATAGAAATGTGATGAAATTTATACTGTTTAGGGAGGGGTGGAGTGGAGCAGATGGAACTGGATAGAAGGCCAGTGATAGGTTGGGGAAAAGGAGACATTGACAAAGATGTTAGGAACAAAAGGACAAAGGAAATGTTAATGGTTCAAGGCTAAAGGAGGTGCTGATAGTTGCATAAAGATAAGGAAGCAGAATGTGATAATAGCATGACAAGGGTAAGCATTGTGTGAAAGAACAACATGAACAAGTGACAGATGGCCCTTGTGGGGGATGGGGGGAGTGAGAGGGGGCAGTGTTGGGGAAAAAAGGATCGAAAATGGGATAAAAAGGGGATAAAACAATTAATGAATAAAAATAAATAAAAATAAGGGAGTAGAAAATAAAAATGAATTTAGAAAACGGATTTTTAAAAAAGGGGTGAAAATGGAGGAGAGAGTTCATGTTCTGAAGTTAAAACTCCCTTTGCCCTTATGTTTATGACATCTTTGTCAATCTCTCCTTTTCCCCCACCTATTGCTGGCCTTTTATCCAGCTTCACCTGCTCCAGCCCCCCTCAACAGTATAATTTTCATCACATTCCTACTTCTCTTTAGTTCTGAAGAAGGTTCATACGGACTCGAAACGTTAACTCTGTTTCTTTCTCCACAGATGCTGTTAGACCGGCTGAGTTTTTCCCAGCATTTTCTGTTTATGTTTCAGATTTCCAGCATCTGCAGTGTTTTGCTTTTCTCAGAAAGTTTTAGTGTCTGGACCAGGGCTCATTTCAGGTCCCAGAGAAATGGGAGGAAGGGATTTGACTTGGCTTGAGCACCACAGCATCTGCTGATCAGATTTCAGTTGATCGAGGGAGGTTCGTCCCTGCCCCCGGGTGTAAAACTTCATGACATTGGGACAATAAATCTGCATCAGGGCTACTGTCACTGAAATAGAAAGAGAGAAATGGAAAAGTGACAGAGGGTGTATCCCCTGAATGAAAAATAAATGGAGACAGCACTGGAAAATATCAAGATAGGCACAAACAAAATCATTTGCTATTCACCAGCCTTCAGCCTACTAATACAAAGGAACACATCACTATGATCTAAATCAAAATGATTCTGTAATTGTTTTATAGGTTCATTTTATGACTGAGGTGAGCAATGTTTTATTACAGCTATTTATCTTCTTTGCTGGAAGGCTCATTGCTGCTCCATTCACCCCCTAATCTTTTCACTGAACTCTTGACTTCTGCAGTCACCAAAATAACATGGCAATTATTCTTGTGTCAAAAAGTAATTTATAATGCACATCGCTGGAAATCGTTTTTTTTTAAAAAGGGCTTGTGACAAGATGTGGTTTTCTCAAGTGCCGCAACTTAGTGTGGTACTGGTGAATAATTAAAATGACACATCAGGATCAAATACTTAATTCAGCTGATGCATGACAGCTTTACTAAAAAAGCAGCATGAAAAGAGAGGATGAGTGTCTCATTATTCCCTCACCTCCTATAGATGTGCTTTGGTTAATCATTTCAGTACCATGCTGCATCTGAGTTGTGCTGTCAAGAAAAAAAGCAGCATTAATATATCACAGGGGATTAGAATCTTTTTTTTACATCAGTTCTTCAGTGAACTTCTTTCACCTGTATAATAAAGTCTTTCTGGTGAGAATCTCACTGCCGTATGGGCCCAGACTCATGTTGATCTGCATTATGACATTACGCTAAAGGGAACCACACTTTATTCCACTGAGGGCATTGTGTCCACGCTGCTCAGACTTACATTGTGCCAGATAGAATCACATATGTCCAGGATATGGTATTGTTCTGTACTGAACCACATTGAGCTACAGCACTATGAACATGGCGCAGAGCAGTCACATCGATCTGGAGCACTGGGATGTGCCACACAGAACCAAAGCGGCCTTTCATTAAAAATGCTTTTTACAGGGTTCCACAATGAGAATTAATGAATAGGAAAACAAGGCTGCAAAGCTGAATAGAAAATTAGACTCAGTACAAAAAGGTAAACGGTGACAGCAACTACAATGAAAACTTTACAGACTGGACAGAACCATCCCCAGGCTTGGCTATGCGATTCCTACCATTTTTTAACAAATTGCCACGGACAGAATTTAGGTGCTTTATTATTGTCTGTGATCAAAGTGTTTTAATGTGTGAGGTTAATGTGCATTTCCTTCCCTTCAGATTGTTGTCCTAATTTAAATAATATCCAGCAGCAAGCTTTTGTGAATTTAAAATTAAGGAAGATTATTTATTGTCACACACTTGCCCCAGAAGTTTTAATGCAATGTCTGTCACACACTACTATACCCTCAAAGACAAGCTACAGATGAAGAAGAAAACAATACAAATACAAGTTATAATGATTTCAGTCTTTTTCATAGCAGGCCTGTAGTTTCTCAGTTAAATTGCTACTTTAGTTGGAGTGGGGATTCCTGAAAAGTGGAGGAATCTCAGTAAGCTGTGATGCCTCAAATGGTTGAATTTCCACAAAGCTGGTTCCCAGGTGAACTTGAAGCTAGAACAGGTTGGGAGGAGATTCTTCCTCCCCCTTTCAAGGTGTGGCTGTTTTACCTAAGCTTTGTTTTCTTGCTCGTGGTTCAGTGGTTTTTCAGATGATGTTTCTGATCTGAACAGCTTCTGCTGTTATTTATAAAAAGAACAGGTAATGAACGTGGCTGCCTTAAGTCATGTGACCACTTGAGAGTTCAAAGTCCTTCTTCCAAAAAGGGATGGGGTAGGTTGTTTTTCCTAACATCCTGCATTTTAGTCTTTCACATGTTGAGAGCTTTTGAGACAGTCAAGGTCATCTTAATTGACCTTGTGCTGTTCATTTCAAATTACCCTTCAAATGCCTTTCACGAAAAGGACAATGGCACAAGATAACAAGTCAGCAGATGTGTGACAGTCTTGTTCCGTTTACAGTTCAGCTTTGTGAGTTTCACAAGTGACTGGAGTTGTTCATATTTTAATGAGGTATTTGCTTGAGTTTCAGTTCTGCCTGGAGTTGATAATGCCAAAGTCACATGATATGTTGTCAGCCATCTTAAAACTGTTGAGTCCATTCATTTTAAGAACATAAGAACATGGGAAATAGGAGCAGGAGTAGACACACAGCCCATTGAGCCTGTTCCAATATTCAACACAATCATGGCTAATCTTGGGCATCAACTCTATTTTCCCACCCACTCCCCATATCCCTTAATTCCCTGAGAGATCAGAAATCTGTCAGTCCCAGCCTTAAATGTATTCAACAATGGAGCATTTACAACCCTCTAGGGTAGAGAATTCCAAAGATTCCCAACCCTTAGAGTGAAGTAATTTCTCCTCATCTCAGCCCTATATGATCAGCCCCTTATCCTGAGACTTTCGACTCCCAACCAATGGAAACAATCTCTCAGTGTTCACCCTATCAAATCCCTTCAGAATTTTGTAAGTTGCAATGAGTTTGTCTCTCATTCTTCTAAACTCCAGAGAAAATAAACCCAATTTACCTAGCCTCTCAACACAGAGCAACCCCCTCATCCCAGGGACCAATTTAGTTATTCCAGTACTGGGCATGACACTATGTTGATGATTCAGGTGAGGGGATAAGGAACTTGGTTGAGGCAAGTAACTTTGATGCTTTCAGAAGGAAACTCAATGAGTACATGAGAAAATAGTGATTGGAAAGATGTACTGAAAGGTTGAAATGAGGTAGGTGGAATGGGTGGGGGAGACATGTGGGGTATAAAGAAGAAGATAGTCATAAACTTGCAGAATGAGTGGGTATGGGAGTGTAGTGCACTTACGTTACAGGTATAGTAATCCAGTGGCCTGGACAACCAAGACATGAACTTGCAGAATGAGTGGGTATGGGAGTGTAGTGCACTTACGTTACAGGTATAGTAATCCAGTGGCCTGGACAACCAAGACATAAACTTGCAGAATGAGTGGGTATGGGAGTGTAGTGCACTTACGTTACAGGTATAGTAATCCAGTGGCCTGGACAACCAAGACATAAACTTGCAGAATGAGTGGGTATGGGAGTGTAGTGCACTTACGTTACAGGTATAGTAATCTAGTGGCCTGGACAACCAATACATAAACTTGCAGAATGAGTGGGTATGGGAGTGTAGTGCACTTACGTTACAGGTATAGTAATCCAGTGGCCTGGACAACCAAGACATAAACTTGCAGAATGAGTGGGTATGGGAGTGTAGTGCACTTACGTTACAGGTATAGTAATCCAGTGGCCTGGACAACCAAGACATAAACTTGCAGAATGAGTGGGTATGGGAGTGTAGTGCACTTACGTTACAGGTATAGTAATCCAGTGGCCTGGACAACCAAGACATAAACTTGCAGAATGAGTGGGTATGGGAGTGTAGTGCACTTACGTTACAGGTATAGTAATCCAGTGGCCTGGACAACCAAGACATAAACTTGCAGAATGAGTGGGTATGGGAGTGTAGTGCACTTACGTTACAGGTATAGTAATCCAGTGGCCTGGACAACAAAGACATGAGTTCAATCCCACCATGGCAGCTGAGGAATTTAAATTCAGTTAATGAAACAAATCTGCATTAAAAAGCTGGTCTCAGTAATGGTGACCATTAAACGACTGGACATTCATAAAAACCCATCTGGTTCACTCATGTCCTCTAAGGAAGGGAATCTGCCGTTCTTACCTGGTCTGGCCTACATGTGATCCCAGACCCCCAGCAACGTGGTTAATTCTTAACTGCCAACTGAAGTGGCCTAGCAAGCCACTCAGTTTAAGGGCAATGAGGGATGGGCAACAAATGCTGGCCTTACCAGCGATGCCCACAAACCATGAAAGAATAAAAAAAATGGAGGATTTAAGATTATGAAAGGGTTTGATAGGGTAGAAGTGGAGAAAATGTTTTCAGTTGTGGGTGATAACTAGGGGGCATAAATATGTGATGGGCACTAATAAATCCAATAGGGAATTCAGGAGAAACTTCTTTATTCAGAGAATGTGGAACTCGTGACCTCAGGGAGTAGTTGAGGTGAATAGTATAGATGCATTGAAGGGGAATCTAGATAAAGCTGAGGGATAAAGAAATAGATATGTTGATGGGGCGAGATTAAGAGGGTGAGAAGAGGCTTCATTTGGAGCCTAAATGTTGGCATAGATCTGATGGGCCGAATGGCCTTTTTGTGTGATGTCATTTTGAAATGTTGGTCAGTTAAAGGCTTGCAGTTGGGAGGGCGGAGGTTATATTAAATAATTTTCAGGATTGAAAAGAAGTCATTGCGGCTGAACGGAAGCTGCTGCTGTTGCTTGTGGCTGCTCCGACCATGAGATCTGCTGCCCTGGTACATCACGCTCCTCTGTCTTGTGCCATCCTCACCCGTCCCCAGTGTCGCTCGTCTCCAAGCGCTCGGTGACATCCATCATCCGACTACCCCCTCCCCCCCCCCCCCACCCTAGGGCAATTACCCCCCCTCTTTCTGCTGCCCTCCACTTTGCCCTCAAGCAGAGGTCCCTGTAGCTTCTCAGCTCTGATCAAATGGCTGAAACACTGGCAATTCTCCTTCCAGGATGTCTCCCTGCAGGTGATGCCGGACCTGCTCTTTCTGTTTTCACTTGCCATCTCCAGCAGTATTTTGTGTCTCATTTTGTTGTTGTTGTTGTTGTGGTTTGAAGTGTTTCTTTTCTCTTGCTGCGGAATGAGGAACCCGTGGAAACAACAAGCGAAACAAAAGAAGTCAACGGCCCAGAACGTGATCGCGTTTTGACTTGGCTGCCGGTTTGTCCCTCTCCGGCCGCCGGTTCTGTCATTGGTAACACAGGCAACAAATTGTAACACAGGCCAACAAACGAAAGCGGAAAAGGGGAGGAAAAATAGCCCCGAGGTTCGGGACTTTAGCTGTTGGGACGGGGAGCGAGCGGAGTCCAGCGCAGCGGCACCGAGAGTGGGAGCGCTGCAGCGGCGCTAACTGGGGACTGAGCGCTGGGAGAGAGACCCGCAGGGAGGCTGCACTGTCCCTGTCCCAGTCCCTGTCTCTGTCCGTGTCCCTGTCTCTGCCCCTGCCCCTGTCTCTGCCTCTCTCTCTGCTCCTGTCTCTGTCCCTGCCTCTGCTCCTGCTCCTGTCTCTGTCCCTGTCCCTGTCTCTGCCCAGCCAAGTTTCCTCTGTTTTGTTTCGAGGACTGTAAGTGGCCTTTTCCCTCTCCCACAACCGTGGTCTTTAGTCACTGGGGAAGGTGTAAGTGACATTTTATAAACTGTCTTGGGTGGGGTGGGGGTGGTTGGAGGGAGGGAGGGTGTTGATGGTGTTAGTGGGGTTGTGTTCCTCACTGAGGATTCTGTCCTGGTTTGTGTGCAACCCAACCTCGTGCAATCAATCCATCTTCCTCTAATGCCCGAGCCTCGGATACCAGATAAACTTGACAAGAAATTTTGA
Source organism: Carcharodon carcharias (assembly GCF_017639515.1). NCBI lineage: Eukaryota > Metazoa > Chordata > Chondrichthyes > Lamniformes > Lamnidae > Carcharodon > Carcharodon carcharias. Next base: position 150,605,606 of record NC_054476.1, on the reverse strand, counting down.
TTAAGGCAAAATACTGCGGATATCTGGAAACCTGACAAAAGTTGCTGGAAAATTTCACCAGGTCTGTGGAGAGAAAGACTGAGTTAACATTTTGAGTCCGTATGACTTCTTCAGAGCAGAGCAAGAAATTTTGATTGTCAGAGCACAGAAGTGCTACAAGAGTTGACCATTAACTTTCTTGAGAACTGGACAGTCTCTTCGCCTTAATAAAAACAAAAAACTGCGGATGCTGGAAATCCAAAACAAAAACAATTACCTGGAAAAACTCAGCAGGTCTGGCAGCATCGGCGGAGAAGAAAAGAGTTGACGTTTCGAGTCCTTATGACCCTTCAACAGAATCTTCGCCTGCTGTTTGTATGGAATGGGGGAGCAGGCTGGACTATGTCTGCTCCTAATTCTTCTGTTTTTCATGTTCCCACAGACTCAGCAAATGTTACATGATTATTTTTGAGATGAAGCCCTACATCGATGTTTCCAATTCTTGTGTTTCTTAATGTTGCCAAGTCCAGCGTTTCTGGAAGTATCTCTGATTATTTTTTAAAACTTATTTTCCTCCTCTGTGTGTGTCTCATGCCCCTCAAACTTAACGTTGTTTGCATAGGTTTTAAAATTCTCATCCTTGTTTTCAAATCTCTAGCTTCTCCCTAAAATCTCTGTAATCTCCTCCAGTCTCTGGGATTGCCAACTCTAATGTAGTCCTCTTGAGCGTCCCTGATTTTAGTCACTGCACTATTGGTGGCCATGCCTTCAGCTATCTTGACCCTAAACTCTGGGATTCCCTTCCTGAATCCCTCATCCTTTTAAGATGTTTGTTAAGACCAAATGCTTGGTCAGCTGTCCTGTCCTAATACCGCCTCGGGTGGCTCAGTATCAAATTTTGTTTGACTGTTACCCCTGTGAGGCATCTTGAGACATTTTTACTTTGTTCAAGTTGCTGTCTAACTACAGGTTATAAATATAATTTGCTGGCTAAGTTAGGTCCTTTTTCCTTTTCTAAGTTCATAATTTTAGGGAGGTGTAGACTTGGGTGATTTGGTGAAAGGAATCAATTGTACTTGTGTAGACAGTTTGTTTCAACAAAATAGCTTGGGGACGATGGGGCTGGGGGAGGACTGTGGGGGTGGGGGTGGACTGTGGGGGTGGGGGAGGACTGTGGGGGTGGGGGAGGACTGTGGGGGTGGGGGTGGACTGTGGGGGTGGGGGAGGACTGTGGGGGTGGGGGAGGACTGGTGTGTCACAATTTCAAGTCATGTAAGGCTTAGATATCGGGGTGTGATTCTTTTTCTGGTGAATTGTCAGCCTCTGGAACAGGCTTCCCTCTTGTGCAATGAATGTTGATTCTCTAAATTCCTTCAAGTGAGTGCTTACCTGGCAGGGCCAGAGATCGCCTCTTACAGAATATGTATTTTGCAACACTTCAGGATCAAAGTGATCATCTGGGTTAGTTTATGATTCCGAAATGGGTTGGAGAGAATTTAGCTAGGTGTTTTTATTTCAAGACTCGATGCTGGGTCTGTGTTTGCCACTTCAGGTGGAGTAGGGATTAAATAAATCGTGATTAAGCAACACCGTGAAGTTGTGTGCCCCAGACTGGAAGAACCAGAGGGTATGTTACAATTCATCATCATGTTCAATTATCAGATGAAACATTTGTTTCTCGTTTCCACCTGGTGCCTTTAGTTGCTGATGGTGGGGTAGTGGTAATATCACTGGACTAGTAATCCAGAGACCCAGACTAATGCTTTGGGTACATGGGTTCAAATTCCACAGCACCTGGAGGAATTTGAATTCAATTAATAAAATTTTGGAATTAAAAGCCATGAAACGATATGGATGGGTCATCACATCCCTTGGTAAGATAAAAAAAATTGATTTTCAGAAAATGTTTCTCCTCCCTGCAGTGTAACATTTCTCACGCCTTGTTTGACCTTTAGTTCCTCTGTTCGCTATCATTTGAAACGAAGCAAACTCCAAAGGTTCTTCCTTCATTATATAATTTGTTTTATAGCATTTTGTACTGATGTCCTTTAGATCTAATGTACCATGACATGAAGATTGTACTGTTGTTTTAATATAGTAGTGGCAAATGGAATTTAATCCTGAGAAGCGTGTGATGATGCATTTTGGGAGGACTAACACAGCAAGGGAGTACACGATGAATGGTAGGACCCGAGAAAAAGTCAGAGGGACCTAGGTGTACATGTCCATAGATTCTTGAAAGCAGCAGCACAGGTAGATAAGGTAGTTAAGAAGGCAAGCATTAGATTTGAAGGATACCAGTACAAGAGACAAAGAATGGATGCTATAAAACAAATTATGTAATGAAGGAAGAACCTTTGGAGTTTGCTTCGTTTCAAATGATAGCAAACAGAGGAGCTAAAGTACAAGAGACAATGGGCGCTATAAAACAAATTATATAATGAAGAAAGAACCTTCGGAGTTTGCTTCGTTTCAAATGATAGTGAACAGAGGAGCTAAAGGTCGAACAAGGCATGAGAAATGTTACACTGCAGGGAGGGGAAACATTTTCTGAAAATTAATTTTTAAAAATTTTGTCATGGGATGTGGGCATTGCCAGCTTTATTAGCCGAGGCATAGAATAGAAGAGCAGGGAGGTTATGTCGGAGCTGTATAAAACGCTAGTTAGGCCACAGCTGGAGTACTGTGTGTAGTTCTGGTCGCCACACTATAGGAAGGATGTGATTGCACTGGAGAGGATGCAGAGGAGATTCACCAGGATGTTGCTTGGGCTGGAGCATTTCAGCTATGAAGAGAGACTGGATAGGCTGGGGTTGTTTTCCTTAGAGCAGAGAAGGTGGAGGGGGGACCTGAGAGGTATACAAAACTTCAAGGGGTTAGATAGGAAGTAACTTTTTTCCTTAGCAGAGGTGTCCATAGCCAGGGGTCATAGATTTAAAGTAAGGGGCACAAGAGTTAGCGGGGATTTGAGGAAAATCTTTTTCACCCAGAGGATGGTTGGAATCTGAAACGCACTGCCTGAGGGGATGGTATAGGCTGGAACCCTCAACATTTAAGAAGTATTTAGATGAGCACTTGAAACGCTATAGCATACAAGGCTACGGGTCAATTGCTGGAAAATGGGATTAGAATAGATAGGTGTTTGATGGCCAGCATGGATACGATGGGCTGAAGGGCCTGCTTCTGTGCTGTATAACTCTATGATTCTATGAAACTGTGGATGATTATCATAAAGAAAAAAACCCATTATGGTTCATGAATGTCCTTTCATTAGGAAATCTGCCATCCTTCCCTGGTCTGGCCTACATGTGACTCCAGATCCACAGTAATGTGGTTGATTCTGAGCTAAAATGGCCTAGCAAGCCTCTCAGTTAAAGGGCAATAAAGGATGGGCAACAAATGCTGGCCTTGCTGGCAATGCCCACATCCCAAGACAAAATTTTTAAAAATTAATTTTCAGAAAATGTTTCCCTTCCCTGCAGTGTAACATTTCTCACGCCTTGTTCGATCTTTAGCTCCTCTGTCCGCTATCATTTGAAACGAAGCAAACTCCAAAGATTCTTCCTGCATTATATAATTTGTCTTATAGCATCCATTCATTGTCTCTTGTACTGGTATCCTTCAAATCTAATGTACCATGACATGAAGATTGTACTGTTGTTTTAATAGATAAGAGCTGTGAATTAGCATTTCTGCATCATCGCATCCAACTGGCCTTTTGAACATTCCCATTCTAATTGAATCTCTGCTGTTGCTATGGCAAAATCTTCTCACAGTCACCATTTTTTAATTTTGTTTCTCATCAGTCTATTTCCCAACAGCACATGGTAGATGACTGGTCAGTTGATTGGATGCTTTAGTTTGGTGTATAACTTTTACACGATCCCAAAACCACCTGAACTTGATTATCCATGAATGCGATGCTTTTTTTTATTAATGCCATCACACGTCTTCTATTCCAAGCCCGGTATAAAAGTTTACATAAGTGACTTGGGACACTACATCGATGTCAGGAGTGCCAAATAACTAATCCACGCTTTTTTTTTTATACAGCCATTCCTGTTTTTATCTTATGCAGCCAAGTGTGAGGACCAGGCTTGCTTGTGTGCATGCACAGAGGACAGAGACCCCACTCTCATGTACATTTTCTTCTAGCTGTGTTCACTACTTTGCCCGGTGTTTTCACTCTACCCCCTCCTCCCACTCGCTATTTAACCTCGTCTTTCTGTTCCACCTGGTTTGCTCAAGATCATGATTTCCCATTTTATTATTGATTTTCTGTCCACTCAAATCTGGGCTATGTGTCTAGCTGCGCGTACTCACGCAGACTGGCTCTGCTTACTCATAATATCGTGGCTGTGTAAGCAGTTTTGTCTTGCTTTTCATGCTAAAACCAACCCCGCAATGTTTATTTTCCAACATTCTACTGATCATCTTTTGTGCCACCTTTTTGCCCCACCCGCAAAAGGTCCGTTAACCTTTTTTTAAAAAAGGGATGGGAGGGAAGAGGTGGTGTGTGTGGGGTGGAGGAGGAAACTTGGTTCACAGAGGAATTTCTCCGTTATCTCCTGTTTTATCCATTGACTCTGTGCTAGTCTTGATGCAGCAGCTCAAGTCGCAGTATATGGCTTTGAAGATGTTAATATACCGCTCCGGGCTGCTGTACTGTCTTGCGATGTACCAGAGTGACTGCTGATGGATGCTGTTGAAAGCCTTCTTGAAATCAATGAAGTTGACGACAAGTGGTTTCTGATAATCTAGCTCTGCTCTGATGTTCCTGAGTGTAAAGATCCTGCTGCCTCAGAAACCTGCCTGTTCTTCACAGAGGGTACAGTCTACTTCTGCTTTCAATCTGTGGAGGAGCACCATGCTGAAGACCTTTCATGCCCCTCCTTTTGTGGCAGTCATTGAGATTCCCTTACTTTTGTGGCTTAATTGCCTCCAGTCATCCAGAATGTCCTCTGCAGTCTAGATTTTGTTGGACAGGTCTGTGACCATTATCGTGATGGTGTTTTTGCCATGTTTCAATAGCCCTTCTGGGTATCTCGTTGACACTACTGCATCCGTCAGCTCCCATACGAACCTGCACAGCACCTTAGAGTTATTCCAATTTGCTGATTCTTGTGCCTTTCTGCCTTTTAACTTTATTCATCCTGCAGCTCCTCTTCACGGCTTTATCCAATCATCATGTACTTCTCATCGTCTTCTCCTCTTTGTTCAATGCATTCCTTTTCCTCTTGGCTATTGATTACATCAGGAGGAAGGCGATGCTGGGTGCAGACTTTGGAATACCTTGACACCAGCACTGATTGACGGACCTGAATTTCGCAGCTGACACCGCCCTACTAGCTGAAGAATCGCGTGCGCTCCAAGACAACCAATCCTGAGGGTAGCGGCACCAAGGTTGGACCATGCATCAGCTGTAAGAAGACCAAGGCACCAATCAGTGGGACAAGGCCAAGGTCAACAAGGCCCTCTCATCACCATCAGGCAACATAACATCGAGGGCATCGACCACTTCCCCTACCTAAGAAGCAACATTTCCAGGGATGGTGATGTAGAGATTGATGTCCACACAAGAATCTGCAAAGCAGAATTGGTCTTCCAAAGGCACCATTGGTTCCAATGGTTTGGACATCCAACAATGCCATGAAGCTGCAACTCTACATGTCCATAACAGTACCAACTGCAATCCATGCCAGCTGTTAAGACCAAGCCTGGAGGGGTGAATAAATTCCTCTTTTCCACTCCTCAGATTGGCTATGAGGTTTGAATTTTTAAAAAGCTGCTCAGTTCAGTATGTACTTGATGGTATGTAAAGCTATGTAAAGAAGTAAGCCAGCCAGATCTCTGTACTTAACAAGTACACTGGTACACTCGCAGAATTTACAATTGAGAAGGAGGGGGTGTTAGAAGTACTATCTTTACTTAAAATATAGATAAGGTACCAGGACCGGATGAAGTGCATCCAAGGGCATTGAGGGAAGTGAGAGTGGAAATTGCAGAGGTACTATTGATAATCTTCCTTAGAAACAGGGGTGGTGCCAGAGGACTGGAGAATTGCGAATGTTACATCCTTGTTCGAAAAGGGATGCAAGGATAAAGCTGGCAACTACAGACCAGCCAGTTTGACTTCAGGGGTAGGGAAACTTCTGAAAACTATAGTTTGGGACAAAATCAATAATCACTTAGACAAGTACCGGATAATTAAGGAAAGCCAAAATGGATTCATTAAGTGAAAATCATGTTTAACTAGCTTGATATAGTCTTTTGAGGAGGTAACAGAGAAGGTTGATAAGGGCAATGCTGTTGGTATGGTATAAATGGATTTTCAAAAGGCATTTGATACAGTGCCACACAACAGACTTGTGAGCAAAATTCTAACTCATGGAATAAAAGGGAAAGTTGGCACTTGGATAAGAAATTGAATAGGTGACAGGAAACAGAGTAGTGATAAATGGTTGTTTTTCAGATTGGAGGAAGGTCTGTAATGGAGTTCCCCAGGGGTCAGTGTTGGGACCCTTGCTCTTCCTGATATATATTAAAGACCTAGACTGTGGTGTACAAGGCATGATTTCAAAATTTACAGATGATACGAAGATTGGAAACGTCAACTGTGAGGATAATCTTGAACTTCGAAAGGCCAAATACATTTTGGATTGGGCAGACAAATGGCTGTTGAAGTTCAATGCAGAGAAGTATGAGGTGATTAATTTTGGCAGGAAGAGTATGGTGAGACAGTATAAAATAAAGGGAGAAACTCTAAAGGAGGTGCAGGAACAGAGGGACCTCGGTGTATACGTACATAAGTCATTGAAGATAGGGCATGTTGAGAGAACACTTAATAAAACACATAGTCTCTTTGGCTTTATTAATAGAGGCTTTCAGTACACGAGTAAGGAAGTAATGTTGAGCTTCTATAAGACAGTAATTAGGCCTCATTTGGGGTACTGCGTCCAGTTCTGGGTGCCATGCTTGAGGAAAGATGTGAAGACTTTGGAGAGAGTACAGAGGAGATTCACAAGAATGATTCCAGGGATGAAGAACTGTAGTTATGAAGTTAGATTGGAGAGGTTGGGACTGAGGGGTATGGGCAGGGTAAATAGTGAGAAACTGTTCCCACTCAAGAGAGCATCAAGAACTAGAGGGCACAGATTCAAAATAATTGGCAAAAAGAGTAAAAGTGATGTGAGGATTTTGTTTTCACCCAGAGGGTGGCTGGAGTTTGGAATAAACTTCCTGAGAGGGTGGTGGAGGCAGGTTCGATCAAGGTATTCCAAAGGGCATTTTATTGCTATCCGAGAAGAGAGTGTTCAGGGTTACAGAGATAAGGCAGGGGTGTGGGAATATGTAGAATGCACTTTCAGAGAGCCAGTGCTGACTCAATGGGCCGAATGGCCTCCTTCTGCACTGCAAAGATTCTGAAGTAAGGAATGTGCTTAAAAACTCACTCGGGTAGAATGTCCCGAATCCCACGTCATATATATATGCGCGCACATTAGCATGCAAAACGGAACAAATTACAACGTGGAGGATGTGGAATTGATGAGGGGGTTCCGATGTTCCTTTGGTCTTGAAATTCCAGGTGTTGTGGCTGATGTAAGTTGTTTTTTTTTGGAGACGGTCTCTCTTAAACTGTAACCCATCGTTTTCCAAAGTGGGTGTTACGCCACTTTAAGTTCCCTTCAATTAAAATTCTTTGTGATGTACTCCAAAATGTAACAGAAATGGGGTACAAACTTGAGTTTAGCAGGGACAGAGAGATGTTACATTCTGCAGACTCTACTGGATGTTACTTTCTGCTGCAGACACCTGTTTTTTCTTTATCACTAGCAGCAGGCAGGATGCTGTGTCATGTGACTGGATCATGACTTAGCAGTGAAGGCCAAAGACAAAAGGTTATAGGGTTTAGCCATCAGATAGTGGCTAAGTTCCAAATATCAAGGGATGTCTCTCAAAGGACGGATGATTAATTTCCTTCATCCTGTTAAGCCGTTGGGACAGTCGGAAAGTGATTGAATATTAATGCCTTGGTTAATCAATCCTTTAATGAGTCATTGATCCAAGATGGGACCTGTGATAAGATAAGAAGGAACTCATCAACACCTCTAAATCTCTTCCGAAGAAGAGTCATATGGGATTCAACGGTGACTCTGTTTCTCTTTCCACAGATGCTGCCATTCCAGCACTTTCTGTTTTTACCTCCAAATCTATTGTCTGTGTTGAGAGACGAGCAAGTGCTACAGAGGACTGGTCAGCGGCACCTGTAACAGAAAGATGACCGCTGCCAGGACATGTACTTCACCTCCCGGCTGTAGGCCCCGCCAGAGTGGCAGTAGAATGGATACCATCAGGTGGAAAAAGAGCACAAGGCTGGCCAAGAGAGACCTGGCGAAGTATGTTTAAGGAGGACATCCAAGACCGGGACTCCACCTGAGCTGGAGTGCAAAAGATTGCGATGGACTTTTTGGGCAGGTGGTGGAGTCTTGCTGTCCATTGTCCCACACAGGACCAGGGGAGCAAAGTCTAAGTCCTGGTCTTACGATAGACCTTGTTGCATTTAATGCAATTTTCATCAACCTACCAGATAGTATTTACTGAACTTCACCTTGAACCTGGTATTGTTGCATTTGTCAGAAGTTATTACTATACCAGGTACAGCATGGTTGATCAGGCAAGCGGCTCGGGCTGTAGTAGGCGGTTTGATGTTGGAAGGAGAAGTGAGAGAATGGAGAGAAGTGGAAGTGGAATGCAGATTGTTGACGTGATTATGAATGAAAAGATCAAGAAAAACCTAGAGATTTGGAGGGGGTGGTCAAGGAGGAGTGAGCAGACTGGAGACAGGAGTCAGATTTATGTAGGTGGGTGTGAGGAGGAGCTTTTTTGGTGAAGAAACAAGCACAGGAGTGGTGGAAGTGATGGGGGAGGAGCTCAGTATTACATTGAGCTCAGTTCCCTCAGGTGAGGGTATTATGGTTATGCTGAAGGATTACAGCTGAAATGTTAACCTCTTGTCAGTTACAGATATTGACTGATATATTGTGCATTTCCTATTTTCGTGACAAGAGACCATTCCAAATTTGCTGCTCATTTATTGTTTTATAACACGCCTCAGCAATACCTACTTCACCCATTCATATCATTCGGCCACTCCTGAATCGCCAAAATAGCACCCCAGCCAAACACAACATTCAAATACACAGAGTGCCCTCTATTTATTTTTCGTCTTAGCACTGTTCTGTGCTTGAGGAGTAAACTTAGCATTGTTTTGTGTTCCTTGACAGCTTGGTACATCATGGAACAGATCAAGCTTGTTGTATCCAATGCGAGAGCCGCCTACAATCAGGGGAAAACCCGGCCTCTGGAATTCCGAATTCAGCAGCTGAAGGCGCTGGAGAGAATGCTCAATGAGAAAAAGGAAGAATTCTTACTGGCACTCAAAAAGGACTTGCACAAGGTATGAAACAAAGCTCTTGACACATTCAGCATTTTAACCAGGTTCCACAAACCCCTTCACAATCTTGCCTGCAACACTATGATGTTTGGACATAAGTCCATCCACTCCTGAAAGTATGTCAATTTCTTGTTCTGCAGTCTGGAGTGTTAATTTGGTATCATCACACTTTTCACTTGAACAATCGAGTGCATTAGTGGAAGGATCTGCAGGCTGGTTCACAGTCTGACTGACTGCAATGTAAATGCTCCTTCCATAGGCTTAACCATCTTTATACCAACCCACTGGGTGGTTGGCCCTGTACAGCAGGAAGGATTTATGAGCTCCCGCAACTCCTCTTATGGCCCTCACTCACCTGAGAAGTTAAAGGTCACTCAGCCTGAGTGGGTCTCCTGCCCTAACTGAACGTCAAGGGAAGAGAAAGGGGGAATGTGTGTGTGTGTCCGTGTGGGTGTCTAACGTGTGCATGTACCATTGTCTTGGGATGCTTTCAGCGTCAGTGCCATGGTTCTTGGCAACTTGATTGCCTGATTCTTCGCTTGAGACTGCTGATTGGAATGTTTAATGTGAGCCATACCAGGGGAACAGCCAGGATGACAAAGAGCAAGGGAGGTATTGGGGACCAGGGCACCACAGGCAGAGTGATTGAGCAGATGGACAGCTACAGAATCAATGGAGAGCAAAAGCTTTGTGCTTTTGGATGTTTGAATTCACAATTGTTTTCTCTAGAGTTTGGGAAGTGGTATGAGGAACTCAAACTAAAATAATTGAAGTTTTATCTTAGTAAGAAACTTGCAATGGACTTGGGTGAGGAGATGGGTGTAGGGAGAGAAAGTGGCAGACTAGGAAGGTCTCCAGATTTGTCCCTGATGTGCAATGAGTTAACTGAATATTGCTGGGGTGACAGGTAGTGAAGATACAATTGCCCTCTGAGCTAGCCAGAGGGCGAAGAAATCGGCTCTAGTTTCCTTAGTGATCAACAGTGTGGACCTTTAATAGAAGCGTCACCCAATGAGACTTGGGCATGTTCCATTTCCCTACCTTGCCTCACTTGTCAAACAACCTGGCCATAATTATTGTCTAAGCTCACATGAAGAAGGGCCATTTAGCTGAGGTATTGAAAACGGATCAGTACCTGAGGAACTGTACTGCATCATGTCTCCACCCTTCCAATCTAACAATGATAACATGAGTGGTGGGAGTTGGGAATTTTTGATTAAGTTTGAGAGCTACGCATTTCAAAAACATGACTGATACCCATAAATATTATGACTGTGGCTGTGTCACTATCCTATAAAGGAAGCTCAAAAATCATATTTAAGTGATGCTGAGGCACATATAGAGCAAGTTTGGTCTTCAGTCATGTTGATGGTAGGGAAGGTGCAGTTAGATCCCAGGCCTAGACAAAACAACAGCCAATGCTAATGCTCTTGTTTAGTATTGAGTGATGCATGCAGATGTGGGTGACATTGGGTGATGACTGCATTGTGCTTGGCTGTGATGCTGCATGTGATTGAATAGCCCCCTTAGACAGCCAGGCTGTCTTATTTTTATAAACACTAATAACATCAGAAGGCACCGTGTCTGAGCAGGAGCATGGAAGAAAATTGGGGATGGGTGAGCTGGGGCGGGTGTGTAGTGGGCAAGGAAGGGATATTTAAAAACTATTTTCTTCCTTTTGAATTTTCAGAATGAATTTGCTGTGGAGATCTTTGAAATTGCAGGCGTTCTGAAGGAGATTACTGTGGCCATGGACAAACTGCCCGAGTGGACTGCACCAGAGCACGTGTCGAAGAATATGATGACATTAATGGATACCGTTTATATCCATCGGGAGCCTCTCGGAGTGCTTCTGATCATAGGGGCCTGGAACTATCCATTGGCCCTTGTGATCCAGCCTTTAGTTGTGGCAATCGCAGCAGGTAACCTTTGGCTTAATTACTTCCCAAACTCTTCCAGAAATATCACAATTGATTATAGTTTCTCAGTTGCTCACTCCCTTATGAGTTTTCCGATGTTGTCTTGCTCTTGTGAGTCTCAGCTGGATGTATGATCGTGGGGAGGGGCAGATGCATTGTAGCTGATTCTGGTCCTGCCTCCCCCTCTGAACTCGTGCTCATGACCTTGCACACAGCAAGACTTTGGATAGTGGTCAGGAGCAGAAAAACTGGCTAATTTGTTTTCTTCTTCCTTGTGCTGTCTAGCCCAACAACTGAATTTATTGAACTCCCCCAATTGCTACTTTGACACAGAAGAGTGGTTGAATGTAGAATCATCCTTGTATGACTTAGCAACCCAGATACCAGGAAAGGAAGGCATCAATTCAAACCAATGATAAGAAACTCGCAACATATAAACATTAATAAATAATCCCATTAGACATAGAAGTAGACACAAACATTTGGGGTTATTCACGATGTTATAGTGGGAGGGTTTTGGGTAGTAGAGGCATGAAATGTGATAGGCTGAATGGCTTTTTCTCATCCATTCTTAACAATCTGGTGACTCAAATTAGAAGCTGCGATGGTCTATGTTGGCATGGTTTGGTTTGGTTCAGTTCTGTTATGACTTTCGGCCAGTCCCCCAAGTTTTTGGTAAGATCCGGTTAGGGACTAATAATGTTTTGTTTAAAGTAGTCAAAGTTTGAGATCCAAGACACTTCTAAGACAATGAAACCACAAAATTGCATGGGTTTTGAACAAACAAAAATAAACTTTACAAGGTCAGAAAAGTAAAACCATTTATAATATCTATCTTGTACCTCATATTAACCCCGAATGTTAGCGTATATGTCATTTTACAAGCAAACTATGGTTGAACACACCACGCTACACAATAAATGGCAGATGTGACCAAACAGTCCATGGATTTCTCACCACCCATACGTCAATAAACCCAACAGCCCACCCATACGTCAATAAACACTGAGTCAACCAATCTCACTGAAATTCTGTCTCTCCCACAAAGTCTTCATCTTCAAAGATCTCAAAGCCACTCCAACTCAGACACTATCAACGATGGCCCACCTTGCACTGTTTCAATCTCGTCTCAAGATACAGTTCCCCTGGATTTTCGAGAATGCACTCAAGCACATCTTCTGCTTTTCAACCACGCCGAGCAGAAAAGAACACTACTGCACCAAAGGGGTAGCTTCACCCCACAGCACGGAGTCACCAACCTTCTGCTGCCTTCTTGGATCTTCAGGGCTTCTCCTGAGCCCTCTTCAATTAAAGTCTGGTCACTGCAGCCCTTTTCATGCTCGGAGCCTCTATGCTCCTCTCTTAACTTAACTGGGACCTCTTCCTGTCGTTGTCTAGGACTCTTTTGGGACCTCTACCTATCCCCTCTCCCTTTGGAACCTCTTCCTGTTCCCTGCCTGAGACACTTGTCTTCAATGATGCTGCGCTCACGGTCACATGATCCAGGTTTTCTCGCTGTTTTCCTTTATGTACAACCGCTGAGCCAGGCCTTGGCCCACAGAGCTCAAAATGCAAAATGGCACATGTGCAGCCTGCTTCTTGTCTGCACGTGTGCAGAAACTCCGAGGTCTATTGTGACTTGGAGTTTCCAACCCCACTCCCACTCTCAACCCCAAGGTAAGTCTGGGTTTTATAACACCTGCTTGTCACTGATGTAGTTAAGGGGAAGCTGGATAAGTACACAAGGGAAAAGGGAACAGAAAGAAAGGTTGATGGGTATGGATGAAGTCTGGGTGGAAGGAAGTCCATTTGAAACACAAACACCGGCATAGACATACTGGATAGAATGTTCTGTTTCTGTGCTGTATTTTCTGGGTAATAACATGCTGGTTGCCAGTGATTATGTTTGTATTACAACCCCATTCTCAGGAAACGCCGCAGTCCTGAAGCCATCGGAAGTGAGTGGGAATACGGCCCAGTTACTGGGGGAGCTCCTTCCTCAGTACTTGGACAAAGTGAGTATAGGGTGGGCATTACAGTGATGGGAGTACGTCAGGTAAACAGATTCAATGATGAGGGCTGTTGTGTTATTGGCTTATTTACTTTGCAAGGCGCTAATCATTCATAAGGGATTGGGTATACACGTTGTGGGTTCAGTTTACTAAGATTAGTTACATGAGAACAGTTATACATGAGCATAAAGCTTGAAGACAACAGAGCTGTATATGTGTTCTGCTCAAAGCAAAAGTGAAACTTAAGACTAGATCACATGACATACTTCCCTTCTAGTGATGTCATGCTGCTCTCTCTTAAAGGCATATTACAACATTCCCCTTTCTTTTTAAAGATGCTTCCCCTCCCCCTCTAAAGAAGTATAACTATTTACAATACATGTTCATGTTTAGTTACCATTACATAAATAGAAAATCTGAGTCTCCAAAGCGTGGAGGTAATCTGCTGGTATGCCCGGATCTTGTAATGGTACCTTGTCTGGAGGTGTCTTTAATTGCTCACAGTGATCTGTGGGATTGTCATTCTCGGATGTCGTTCCTGGTTGCGTTTGGGATCTTGTCCTCAATGCATTCGGACTGCATGGTGGTTGAGGAACTGGAATGGAGCTGATTTGTCCTGGTTGCGCCTGACCATTGTGTGTAATGACTTCAGAGGACCTTGGTTCTGAACAAATCCTTGTCGCCTTAGCTGGTTACCCTGTACTTTCTGTGGGATCTTGGATGCAAACTTGTCCCCACTGTAAGCTTAGCAATTCTGTACCCGCATTTTTATCGTGCACGTTAGTCATCTTCCCTTGCAGTTTTAAAAATTGCGGTCTAATTTCTGACCGAGTAGAGTAGGTAAATTGATATGCTGTGCCGATGATGGAATAGTTGCACTTAAAGGTGTCACTCTCAGATGTAACATTGCAATGTGTAAATCTTGCTTGGTCTGTCGAGATGTGAGAATTAGGGATTTCACTGTTCAAACCACTGATTCAGCTAGGCCATTAGATCTTGGGCTTTTTTTATTCGTTCATGGGATGTGGGCATCGCTGGTTACACCAGCATTTATTGCCCATCCCGAAATGCCATAGAGAAGCTGGTGGTGAGCTGCCTTCCTGAGCTGCTGCAGTCCATGTGGTGTAGGCACACCCACAGCGAGGAGAAGCAGTGATCGATATTCACCTTCTTGCACATAACCTGAAAAGGCTTACCAATAAACTGCATACCGTTATCTGTAATGATTTACCCAGGCACACCAAATAAACTGAGAGTATTTAGTGTGTGCATGACAGTTGTGCTTGACATATTGTGCAGTTGCTGAATAATGGGGTACTTGGTAAAGAAGTCGACGACAAATGAAAGAGATCGGATGTAATTTTGGACCAAGTGGTAAGAACTTCATGCGGAATCAGTGGTTCTTTGTGCTGACTTGACATGCCTCGCACTTCTTCATGATGATTTCAATGTCATTGTTCACACCCAGCCAATAGATGGTCTCTCTTGTGAGTCTTCTTGTCTATTCTATGCCCATGTGTGAGTGATGAAGTTGTTGAAGAATTTCAGATCACAAAGATTCCAGTATGATGACCTGCCCACCTTTAAAAATAACTCCCTGAGAGATGCCTAACTCATCCCGATCAGGCCAAAATAGTCTCACGTGTTTGTGGACATGCCGAATTGAATCAGTCCATCCTTCGATGATGGTTTTCAGCAGATTCTGTCATATGGAATCTTCTGCCATTTCTTCTTGTAGCTGTTGGCATTTGTGTTCAGCAATATGTACCAGATCAATTTGGAGAACATCTTCCAGTTCGATGTCAATGAAAAGAACTTGTAAATCTAAGGATAAATCTTCAGTTTTCACTGGCTTAGGCAATCTGCTAAGTGTATCTGATGTGACCATCAAGTTACCTGGCTTGTACCCAATCTCACAGTTGTAACCTTGAATCTTTATCAACGGACATTGCAATCTTGGAGCTGCACTAGACAATGGTTTTCACCAAATCATCTCCAGTGTAGCCAGTCTCTACCATAAATCTTTTGCCAAATAAATGTGAACATGGATGATCCCAAACACTAAAGCTAACATTTTCCGCTCTGTTGGATTGCATTACAAACTGTCCGTAACACAATCTAACTGTGAGATTTTGAATCAAATGCAGTTGGTTTGCCCTTTTGTAGTATGCATGCTTCTAGACCTTTCTGTGAGGCATCTATCTCCAGGGTAGTTATCTCCCTAGGACTGTAAGATTGCAATGTCAATGCTTCTGATAATGACTGTTTCAGTGCTTGGAAGAGGTATTGGTGGTCTCCCCGTCACAGGAGAGGCACATCCTTTCTCAACAATTCCCTAAGTGAGGAAGATTTTTGAGCAAGATTAGGAATGTATGGAGACAAGAAATTAAAGAGACCTAGACATCTTCAAAGATCGTCCTTATCTTGGGGTTGGAATGGCCTTATCCAGCACTGGAATATATAGAGCTGAAGAAATTTCTCTGCACGTTGATGTTGCATTTCAGACTGAATGTCAATCTTTCATTACATGCCGCTCGCATCAATAAGTGTGGATTATGGTCATGTTCTTGCTTCATTCTTCCCACAATAGCTATGTCACCTGAAATATAGATGCATCCTGGTACAGCACATGTAATGCAGTTCATGTGAGCTTGCAAGAGATCCCAGCTAACAGCCCGAATAGAAGTTGATGGAAACAGCGTTGTCTGAACAGAATACAAATATAGTAAGCTCTTGGGACTTCTCCATGAGATGTACTGACCAATAGCCATACTTGGCATCAAGCTTTGAGGATACTTTTGTACCTGCAAATCTCAGATTTAACTCTTTTGTTTTTTTTGTAAGGGCAATATTTCAAAGCTGCATTTAAGCATCCCTGATTCCTCTGACACCTTTCGTCACATCAACAATTTCCAGTTCTCTGGCCCCAACCGCTTCCTCTTCACCATGGACGTCCAATCCCTCTACACCTCCATCCCCCACCAGGATGGTCTGAGGGCCCTTAGCTTCTTCCTCGAACAGAGGCCCGAACAATCCCCATCCACCACTACTCTCCTTCGTCTGGCTGAACTTGTTCTCACACTGAACAATTTCTCCTTTAACTCCTCTCACTTCCTCCAAATAAAAGATGTGGCTATGGGTACCCGCATGGGCCCCAGCTATGCCTGTCTCTTTATGGGGTATGTGGAACATTCCTTGTTCCAGTCCTACTCCGGCCCTCTTCCACAATTTTTTCTCTGGTACATCGATGATTACTTCGGTGCTGCTTCATGCTCTCGTCGGGACTTGGAAAAATTTATTAATTTTGCTTCCAATCTCCGCTCCTCCATCATTTTCACATGGTCCATCTCTCTCACTTCCCTTCCCTTCCTTGACCTCTCTGTCTCAATCTCTGGTGATAGATTGTCCACCAATATCCATTACAAGCCTACCGACTCCCACAGCTACCTCGACTAGAGCACCTCACACCCCGCTTCCTGTAAGGACTCCATCCCATTCTCTCAGTTCCTTCGCCTCCGTCACATCTGTTCTGGTGATGCTACCTTCAAAAACAGTTCCTTTGACATGTCCTTCTTCTTCCTTAACCGAGGTTTTCCACCCACGGTCATTGACAGGGCCCTCGACCGTGTCCGGCCCATCTCCAGCGCATCCAGCCTTCTCCTCCCTCCCAGAAACATGATAGGGTCCCCCTTGTCCTCACTTATCACTCCACCAGCCTCCGCATTCAAAGGATCATCCTCCGCCATTTCCGCCAACTCCAGCATGATGCCACCACCAAACACATCTTCCCTTCACCTCCCCTGTCAGCATTCCATAGGGATCGTTCCCTCTGGGACACCCTGGTCCACTCCTCCATCACCCCCTACTCCTCAACCCCCACCTATGGCACCTCCCCATGCCCACGCAAAAGATGCAACACCTACCCCTTCACTTCCTCTCTCCTCACTGTCCAAGGCCCAAACATTCCTTTCAAGTGAAGCAGCATTTCACTTGCATTTCCCCCAACTTAGTCTACTGCATTCGTTGCTCTCAATGCGGTCTCCTCTACATTGGAGAGACCAAACGTAAACTGGGCGACCACTTTGCAGAACACCTGCGGTCTGTCCGCAAGGATGACCCAAACCTCCCTGTGTCTTGCTATTTTAACACTCCACCCTGCTTTCTTGCCCACATGTCCGTCCTTGGCTTGCTGCATTGTTCCAGTGAAGCCTAACGCAAACTGGAGGAACAGCACCTCATCTTCCGACTAGGCACTTTACAGCCTTCCGGACTGAATATTGAATTCAACAACTTTAGATCTTGAACTCCCTCCTCCATCCCCACCCCCTTTCCATTTCTTCCCCCTCCCTTTTGTTTTTTCCAATAATTTATGTAGATTTTTCTTTTTCCACCTATTTCCATAATTTTTAAATCTTTTATGCCGATCTAGTCTTTCCACCCCAACCCCACTAGAGCTATACCTTGAGTGCCCTACCATCCATTCTTAATTAGCACATTCGTTTAGATAATATCACCACCTTCAACACCTCTTTGTTCTTTTGTTCTTTTGTCTGTGACATCTTTTGATTATCTGTTCCTATCACTACTTGCTTGTCTCTACAACCACTTCTCTCCCCCCCACCTTAAACCAGCTTATATTTCACCCCTCTCATATTCACTCAGTTCTGTGGGAGCGTCATGAGGACTCGAAACGTCAACTCTTTTCTTCTCCGCCGATGCTGCCAGACCTGCTGAGTTTTTCCAGGTAATTCTGTTTTTGTTTTGGATTTCCAGCATCCACAGTTTTTTGTTTTTATCTCTGCATTTAAACATCTTTGACTGAGGCACACTCAATGCTTTGTGCTTCTTTATGACACACGTGATTGAGCTGCACCAATCTGTGTGCTCTTGCACTTTCCTAATGACGTCATCTTTCTCCATTTTGTCAAGTTTGACTTCTAATTTGTCTTGTACGTGTATGTACTTACATGGTGGATCAACTGACGGATTTGCATTCTCCTACAAGCATAATGTTGCAGCTCCCTTGAAACTGCCAATTTTTGTCAAACCATTCTGGATATTTCAATGTTGGATCATGAACCGTGATGCTGGGCATGATTTCTGAGGTTGATCTGCCTTGTGATGCATGACCAATTCCATGGACTGTGACTCGTGTGAGGTTACCGACATGCCGGTAGACCTGCAATTACCGGGCCTTTAGTCTCCATGATGTAGAGCATCTGTGATACCCGGATGGATTAATTATGCTTACACTCCAGGACTATGGATCCTGCACGTGGAATTAGCAAAATGTTGTACATTGAGAGTTTTGCAGTCGTAGGCTTCATCATGACCTTCCACATCTGTGGATATGTGTTTCTTAGAATTCAGAGGTAGTATGTTGGCACTTTCCCCTGTATTAATCTCGTTCAATAACAAGTAGTTGCCAACATTCTTAGGGCAGATAATTAAAATCTTGGCAAACACTTTGAACGACATGACAGCACCTGTTTTCCACGAGATTGACACTGTGAAGCATGTTCATTACCCTCCGTCACATTGTGCATGTCATTTTATGGTTTGTCAATCATCTTGTAGATGTTTCTGACAGAATATTGGATGATCATTCTTATTGCTTGAAGGTACCTGTAGTATCCAGTCTGCTTGGATCAGTACACGGCTCTTTGTAGCTGAATCAGCCTTTGCTCTGGTGCACTACCACTGCCAATGGTCCTTTCTGCCACATGCAGAATTGGTGAAAATCTGGGCATTTCCTTGGTGCATGCAGAAGGCCACACCTTCAGCATGTCTTGCTAGGTTTGGGTGTTATAGTGAATATGTCAACAATTGGGTTTGTACTTCAAACTTGTAAGCTTTGTCAACCTGCAAGGACCGCTTTGTATTTGCATCCATCCTTGAGTAAGTGTTCGATGGCTCGTCTAGCAGATCTTTCTGGAATGCATCCATGGGGTGGATACATACGAAAACTCAACAATTCTGTCTGCTAGCTCTGTGTTTGAAAAATCACAGTACGTACCCTTTTCTCGGCATCTGCTGATGAAGTGGTCTATGGATTCTGTAGGCTGTTGTCGAAATGACATGAACTCATTCGATTAATGCATAAGTTTTTTTTTTAACATGATTCTGAACTGGTCTTCCAGTTAGTCCATCTCTTTTGAGGATCCTGATGTGTTCAGCCTTTGTAGACCTTCATTGCCAATTGTTCGGCAAATGTTTATGGCTTGCTTGTCTGGCTCAGACGCACCTGAATCAAGAAACCATAGCTCTGTACACTGTTTAAACATTTTGAATTCAGATTGTAGGTCAGCTGAATTCCAATTTAAACTGGAAAATTTTGTGCACATTCTGACAATATCCATCTCACCTTCCTTCCTTCTGTGGTATCTGGGATGAGTGTCGCTGTAGCTGCTTTTGCAGGCATCTCCGAAGCCCCACCCACAAAGTCTAGTTGTGGCAGAAATGCACCACTGAGTAATGGTGTATTTGTTTTTTATTCAATTTATTGTTCTGCAACTCCTGAAGCCACCGGTTTTAATTGCAACTTTCTCTGGCCCTATTTTTATGATGGGTTTTGTTTGTTTTTTTCCCTATTTAACTCTCCCTTGCTCATTATCGATCCACACCCTGGTCACTCGCCTTTCCTGACTGAGCTAACCAGGTGCTGGTCCTCTCGACATGCTGACCCACTCACAGAACTGACAGGCCAAGCGCTGCAGTCTCATCACGAGAGATCAGTCTGCTTACCAACTCTTCATTTAAGCACTAGCTCACTGCTGTGTCTCTAAATCTTTTTTCTTAGCAGTCAGCACACTACATTCTCAACACTCTCCAACGCTGTGATTTCGTTGCGGTCTGACCAAAATGCCGAGGGTCTTCTCATGCCATATAGCACAATCTGAGGCTGTTCACCATGTTGTACCTGTACTTAATCCTGCTGCCAGCTGTCTCACCACTGCTGATCACCATGTCATGTTATTATGATGATATAATACCTTGAGCTTATTTATTGCACAGGGCACAAGTTACCAATCGCTCATAAGGGATCAGGTAAACACATTGTGGGTTCATTTAGTAAGACAAGGCACATGAGAACAGTTATACATAAGTATAAAGCTTGAAAGCAATAGAGCTGAGTGTATGTGCTCTGCTCAAAGCTAAAGTGAAACTAAGACTGGGCCACATGACATGTTTCCCTTCTAATGATGTCGTGCTGCTATCCCTTAAAGGCATATTACAAGGAAACTCATCCAATTTTTAACATCACTTGCCCACACTGCTGCTGCTAAAGGAGAACTGACTGGTGAAATTGTGTCCCCATCGAAGTCCAATTTGAAGTTTGGGATGGTGGGGGCAGAGAGACCTGATAATGAGTGTCCGTTTTGCACCTGCTTTGTTCCCGACAGCAATGACATGTGGCCACACTAGACAGGGAAAAGAAACTGGACATCTCAGCAGAAAACACTGGGACAGCCTGTAGACCCCTCAGTGTCTGAAAAGGGTTAAAGGTCAGGATATTGCTTTGAGTGTGGGCTCTCTTCAAACTACGGACAAAACGTTAACTTGACTCAAACTCTGAATGACCTGCTGCTCATTTGCAATGTTTTCTGTGCTTGCGTCGGCAAGCTAGACATGTCTTGGCTAGTTCTTGAGTATTGTGCTCATTAAAAATTTGAGTGAATGCTATTTTATTGAATTTTGCCATTCATTTAAGTGACTCTGCAGTCTTATTACTGTGCTACTATTAGTGGTATCAGCTACTGCTGCTGTCACTTTTCCCATCTGTGCTCTTTTTGCCTAATGCTGTAAATCAGGGCCCTGATTTTTTCAGGTAGAGCGAGCCTTTGATCTATTTTCGGATCTGTCCCTAATTCCCCCAAAATTCTATTGATCCGCAATTCTATAGCCCAGCTGCCTATCTGCTGATGGGAACATTTCCACTATTGTTGACCGTCGTCGTAGACCCTTGCTGCTCAACAGTTCCAACTCTGCCTCAAGGCATGGCTGTCACTGGCAAGGCTGACACCTATTATCCTGAGAAGGTGAAGGGGAGCCTGACACTGTCGACCACAGCTCAGCGGGCAGCACTTATCTTTGTTCTGAGCCTGAGTGAATATGATGAATCAGTCAGGTTTTGTTTTACAACAATCCAAAAGCTTCATTGCCACTTTTTTTCCCCCTGTTCTCAGCTTTCTCTTTCCCACATTTTACTTTTCTCTGGCATGATGGAATTTGAGGTTGAGTTATTGAGATTAATACTCTGGTAACTGGGGCAAAAAAAAAGTACACCAGAACTTGCCTAGGCCGACATTTCAGTGCAGTGCTGGTGGAGTGCTAGACTGTCAGAGGTGCTCTCTTTTGGATGAGATACTAAACCGAGGCTCCCTCCCGTCTTTCAGAAGAATGCAAAAGATCCCACGGTACTCTTCAAAGAAGAGCAGGAGAGTAATTGTTGGTATCATGGCCAATACTTACCCTCAATCAAAGCAACATCAGTTAAAAAATGAGTCTCTGGTCACCATCACATTGTTGTGCACAAAGTAGCTGCTACATTTCCCTGCATTACAGCCAAGGAAGTATAGTCACTGTTGTAAAGTGCTTTGGGATACCCTGTGGATGTGTAAGATGCTATATAAATACAAGTTAGTCTTTCCTGAACTGCTATGGTGGCAGCTTGATATAATTGGCCCACTTCAGAGGGTCATTAAGATTCGACGATGCTGGCTTGTCGCCGGAGTCTCATGTTGTCCCAGACTGGGTAAGGAGGACAGGTGTCCTTCACTAAAGGGCACTGACAAATCAGTCAGGTTTTTTTTTACAACAATCTAAAAGCTTCATCGTCACTTTTTCTCCTGATGCCAGCTTTCTATTTTCCACATTTTACTTTTCCCTCGAACTGGCATGATGGAATTTGAGCTGGTGTTATCGGGATTAATGGTCTGGTAACTGGGGAGAAAAGAAAAGTTTACCAGAACTTTCCTATTCTTTTATCGGTCTTCAATTCAAACAGTTCAGTTTTGCACATTGCAGAAAAATGGATGTGAACGTATAACTGCACGTTCACGTCAATCTGTTGAGATGTGGAGCTGAGGTACAGACCTACCTGAATGCTGGGGTAAATTTGAGGGACTGAGTTTTTCTATTCACTCGAGATGGCTGGGCCAGCATTTATTGCCCATCCCTAGTTGCCCTTGTGAAGTTGGTGATGAGCTGCCATCTTGAACTGCTACAGTCCATGTGGTGTAGGTACACCCACAGTGCTATTAGGGAGGGAGTTCCAGGATTATGACCCAGCGACAGTGAAGGAACAGCGATAGATTTCCAAATCAGGATGGTGGGTGGCTTGGAGGGGATCTTGCAGGTGGTGGTGTTCCCATGTATCTCCTGTTCTTGTTCTTCTGGTTGGTAGAGGTTGTGGGTTTGGAAGGTGCTGTCTAAAGAGCCTGCAGTGCTGAGTGTCATGTTCCTAGAAAACCTCCCCTTTGTTTTTTGGTTGAGCAATTGACAGTATAACTGTGGTCTTTGGGACAAGGTAAATAGATTGTGTTTTTTTTAAAATCTTCAAATATCTTTCTTCATCCAGGACCTCTACCCTGTCATTAATGGGGGGGTGGAGGAGACAACTGAACTCTTGAAGCAGCAGTTTGATCACATCTTCTTTACGGGCAGTACCAACATCGGCAGGGTTGTAATGGAGGCTGCGGCTAAACATCTGACCCCCGTGACCCTGGAGCTTGGAGGGAAAAGTCCGTGTTACATTGACAGCGACTGTGATCTGAACGTAGCCTGCAGGTTGGTTTCTTACTGAGGGTGGAAAGTGTCTCGATGCTGCAATTGGCAAGTGACCTGAGTATGGACTTGAGGCATACATCTGCAGCAGTGTAGAGGGAACTTTACTCTATCCAACCCGTGTAGTGCTTGGAGGAGCTATATTCTGTCCCACCTGACAGTCCCATTAAAGGCACAGCATGGGTTCAATAGTGGGTTATGGGGAAAGTGTGGGCAGTTAGATGAGGCACAAAGTGGGGAATAGCTTCCTTGAACGCTGTGAAGTTCTGTAGTTTTAGGAGTATAATTTGAATTATGAAAACATTAGCCCTGAATGAGTTCTTTTTGTGAATAATTTGTTTATCCTTTGTAGACGCATCGCATGGGGGCGGTACTCTAACTGTGGACAGACCTGCATCGCTCCAGATTACATCTTGTGTGATAAAAGCATCCAAGATGAAGTGGTGAAGAAGATCTGCACAAATATTATCGTGAGTTTAAAAAGAGGATCATTAGTCTTTAGCGAGCAGTGATATTTTGGGTCAGTGAATATATTCAAGGCTGAGTTAGACAGATTTTTGATTGACAGAAGAGTTGAGAGTTATGAGGGACAGGCGGGAAAATGGATTTGAGGCCACAATCCGATCAGCCATGATCTTATGGAATGGTGGAGAGGCTCGATGGGCTGAATGGCCTACTCTGCCTCCTATTTCTTGTGTCCTTGAGGCAGTGGCAGCAGGTCAGTTGGCACCTGAAAGAAGAGAATTCGGTTCAGGTTTAGGTGGGAGTCACCCTCAGAAGTGAGTTGTCTTCACAATGATTCGCTTCAATCTGTGTTAAGCCAACCGGTTGTGTGACAATCCTGTAGCTGAGGTTTAAATGCGGTAACAATTATAGTGTTTATTCGATTCTTGAGGATATAATACATCAGAATTACAACACTGATAGGTCCAGTCAGTCTGTGTTGGTGTTTATCCCCTACACATCCTTATCCAATGTGCCTGACCTGATCCCTTTTATCCCTCTGTTTTTCCTTAAACCACTTATCAAACCTCTTCCTAAATGTTGATAAAATGTTGATGTGGTTTCTGATTCAATCACTAATTCCACTGGTGTAATGCATGACCTCCAAGCTGTCTGTGCAAAACAAATATCTCACCTCCTCTTTGCTCTTACTCATAATGTTTAACTTTATTCTCATGTCCCCTCGTTCTTGACTTCCACCCACTGGAATTTGCCGGTTTCTATCAATCCCATCACTTTTAAATTTTAAACAAATCACCTCCATAATCCCTGTTTGAATGAACAGGGCCCCAGTGTTTGAAGTATCTGTAGACGGTCTGTCTGCTGTTGCAGTCATGGAGATGACCCTGAGTCACTCACCCGTTCCAGCAGCTCGAGGAATCTGAAGGGAGATGAGATTCCTCTGAATGGAGGAAGGGATTGTGCCATGAGCAAGTTTTTGGTTTTGATTAATTCAGTCCCTGGCTGTGGGCATCACTGGTAAGGCTGGCGTTTATTGGCAATCCAGAGATGCTTTTGAGAAGATGATGTTGTGTTTCATTCTTGAACCATTGGTAATAATTTGCTTGCAACTGATTGGTTCACATCCAAGGGCGGATAAAGGTCACCCATGTTAGTGTGTGCCTGGAGTCACGTGGGGCCAGACCAGGTGAGGATGGTGCGTTCCCTTCCCTGAAGCACATTAGTGACCCAGTCGGAGTTTTATGCCAATCCAACAGTTTCATTGTCACAATAGGTAAAAGCAAAATACTGCGGATGCTGGAAATCTGAAACAAAAACAGAAAATGCAGGAAAAACTCAGCATCTTTGGAGAGAAAGACAGAGTTAACATTTCGAGTCTGTATGACTCTTTTTCAGAAAAAGAGTTACAGCATTTTCTGTTTCAGCTTTATTGTCACTCTTCCCAATCGAAGGGTCATGAGGACTCGAAACGTCAACTCTTTTCTTCTCCGCCGATGCTGCCAGACCTGCTGAGTTTTTCCAGGTAATTCTGTTTTTGTTTTGTACCAGTTTGTTAAACCTAATTCCCAGAATTTTCACAGACCATTTTGAGAATTTGAATTCCAAGAGAAACTGTAGAACTTTATACAAAACTCTAATGTGTGTGGTCACCATTGACTTCACTTTGATAATGGATTAATTTCGGCAAAAGGTTTGACTGATGCCCACACTTGCTGCCCTCTTGTGTCTAATTCCTTATTATTGATCCACTCAATTAGACAGCGCCTCCTTGTGTTTTGCATTGAGTTGGCCATTGGAGTGTTCCCGATCTGACCATTCCTGACTTTGTTTGTTCCAGGAATTCTATGGAAATGATCCGCAGAAGTCCCCGGACTATGGGCGTATTGTCAACCAGCGGCATTTTAAGAGACTGATGTCTTTGCTGGAGGGAGTGAACGTGGTGTACGGTGGTCAGAGTGATGAAGAGGAGCTTTACATAGGTACTTGTATAGGCTGTGGTGGGTGAAGTGTAACCATTAACCTAGCTGCACAGTAACTTTTACCCCAATATCAGCACGAGGCAGTCTGGGTCAATATTCTCATACAGAACAGAGTTGACCCATGTTACACTCTTAATAACATTCTGTTTAAAAAAAAATGACTGATATTTATATAGCACCTCTCACAACTGCCAGACATCCCAAAATGCATTACAGCTGATGAAGTCATAGCCATTTACAGCACAGGGGAGGCCATTTGGCCCATCTAGTCTATGCCGGCTCTCCATGGATCAGTCCAGTCAGTCCCATTTGACCCTGCTTTATCCCTGTAGCCCTGCAAGTTTATTTCCTTCAAGTGCCCATCTAATTTCCATTTGAAATTTTTGGATTGTCCCTGTCTCTGCTTCCATCACCCTCATGGGCAATGAGTTCTTCCTCACGTTCCCCCTGCGCCCCTTTCCCAAAACCTTAAATCTGTATCCCTTAGTTTTTGTAACATCAACTAATGGGATCAAATTATCCTTGTTTGCCTTATCCAAACCTGTCATAATCTTGTACACCTCTATCAAATCTCCTCTGCTCCAAGGAGAACAATTCCAGTTTCTCCAATCTAACTTTGTAGTTAAAATCATTCTGGTAAATCTCCTCCGCACCATCTCAATGTCCCTCACATCCTTCCTATAGTGCGGTGACCAGAACAGGATACAGTACTCTAGTCGTGGCCTAACCAGTGTTTTTTGTACAGGTTCAGCGTCACTTCCCTGCTTTTTGTACTCAATATCTCTAATTATGAACCCCAAAAATAAAATGTTTTGCTAACTATTCTTTCAAGATGTTATGCCACTTTCAAAGATCAATGCGCAGGAACCCCCAAGTGCCTTTGTTCCTGTACACTCTTTAGAACTGTGCCATCAAGTCTAAATCATGCCTCCCTATCGCTTCTGCAAAAATGCACCACCTCACACTTCTCTGTATTAAATTCTATCTGTCACTTGTCTGTCCATTCTGCCAGCTTACATATGTCCTCTTTTTCAGTCGCTTGGTATCATCCTCACCCCCACTGCCCCAAGTTTGGTATCGATGGAGAATTTTGAAATTTTACTTTGTTTTTTTGAAGTTTAGTCACTGTTGTAATGTAGGAAACATGCCAACTAATTTGTGCACAGCAAGCTCCCACAAACAGCAATGTGATAATTACCAGATGGTGTGTTTTTTTTTCTGTAATGTTGATTTTGAGCATTAAATATTGGCCAGGACACTGGAGAAAACTCTGTGCTCTTCTTTGAAATAGTGCCATGGGATCCTTTTCATCCATTGAGAGGGCAGACAGGGCTTCTGTTTTAATGCCTGAGCACAGCTGGCTTTCTGAGACATGGAGACGCCCTTTATCCCCTTCATCACACCACTCCCTGTGTGCCTCCCAACCCCAGGGCCCTTGAGGCACATCCCCTTGTGTCCATCTCTGTAGGTCTGGCTTCCTCCTTCCCCAGCCCTAGCGTCAGTGAGGTAAGTGGGGTCACATTGTGAGCTCATCCACCCCGACTTCTCCTGCATTTTATTTCGCCAGCAGTGAGTTTGTGAACTAAAGTCGGGCTGCCTGAACAGCTGACCCGCTGCCTTTCTGCAGTGCTACTGACTGGAGAGAGGAGCAGAGGCAGGGCCAAGACTTGGGTGAGGGAGGTGTCCAGATTAGAGCACTGGCTGAGGGTGGGCTCGGCTGTGGATCGGGAATGGGGTGGGGGGTGCGATAGGGAGACTAGAGGCTGGACGCTGCACAATGGCAGCCGAACTTTAATCTTCCCTCACCTTGTGAGTTATTCCCTGTACTTATATTGGTGGCTTCTCCATGGATATGGGGCCAAAGAATTTGGAAGCGGTGACTCTATATTTTCCACATCCCATCCCTATGGCCCATTCTGCTAACATCCCAGTCCTGAGTATTCTGAGGGGCACTGATTGGAGAGAAGCTCCTTCTGTAGAGAAGTGAGGGAGATTAGTGAACCCGCTCTCGGCTGGCTGTGCCCGGGGGAGTTGGCAGAGGCCCGGGGACAGATGGGGCTGTGAAGGATTCCAATCCGATTGCCATCGGTTTTTGACCTTTTATTGATCAATGGTCCTTTCCATTGCTAAACGGAGCCTCTTGTTAATATTTGCTCAGCTCCCACAATTGTGACCGATGTGGATCCCGACTCCAGGATTATGCAGGAGGAGATCTTTGGCCCATTGCTGCCTATAGTCACGGCCGGTAGTGCAGACGAGGCCATTGGCTTCATCAACAAGAGGGACAAGCCTCTGGCTCTCTACATCTTCTCTCACAACAAAAAGGTGAGGATTGCAACTTCTAAGACTGGATGGTCTGGGTTTGTGTTTCCTGGGTTGCTCTCTTAGACCTTGAACACTCTAGCTGCTATCTGCCATTTAAAAATTGGACATATATTTATTTCAGTGTCTTAACTTTTGTGTGCACGACTTGGGAGACGAGAAGCCAGTTAATGCAGTGAGTGTCTGACCCAGTCAGACCAGGAAAAGGCCTCAGGTTTAATCCTGGGTCTGTGATGAGTTACCTGATCTCAGCTCGGCCTGGGGGGGAAAGGGACAAATTAACCAGGGTTCCCACCCCCTGCAACGATCCCTACCGAGTGAGCCATGCTTGACCAGCCTGGTGATTCCCTATCTGAATCCGAATGAAGTACCAATGGGTTCCTGACGCCTGGGGAACTATGTCACAGCAAGGACTGAATTCCTTCAGGAAGAAAATGGAAAACGGAGCCAAATCCCAAATGGAAGTTGTGTTTGAACCCTCCAAACCCTTGAGGACAGGTCAGCAATGTCTTCCCAGGTCATCCCGGAAGGTCCGTAAGTGGCCGAGGATGCTCCCCCCTCTTCTCGGCCACCCCCTATTGAGAGAGAGAGAGAGAGAGAGAGAGCCTACCTCTAACTTACAGCCTCACTGCTGTAGCTCAGCTGAGATGAGGAACCGGTTGTGAAGGAAGCTGTTTCTGTGAACTCCCAACATGTGATGCTTCCACACAGCCTTCATTTAAAGTTGGTCTTTTCTTTTTGGTGCTGACACTCATTTCCTGGTCATTCCGTGATGTAAACCAAACCTGGGGTGAAAATCCAGGGAGACAAGATACCTGTGGGTCTTTGACGTTGCTGCTGTGAGAAGGATAACGTTGGAGGTGTGTGATGCCAGACTGGGTCACAGCATGACCATGAGGAGATGTGCCTTAAGCCATATCAACCCTGAGCTCTGTAACACCCTCCTTAAACCTCTCTACCTCTCCACCCCTCTCTTACTCTTGCAATGCTGTTTCAACCTATGCCCATGACCAAGCTTTTGGTTGCTTGTCCTAACATCTCGTTAAATTTTTATGTTTCTAGGTCTTTTGGATATTTTATTATATTAAAGTGTGATTATAAGCGCAGGTAGTTTCAAACCATGTTTCTACAGCAGTAACATTTAACATTGAGGAAACACACAATATTTTTTGTATTCATTCATCGGATGAATTTAGTGTCCATCCCGAGTTGCCCTTGAGAAGGTGGTGGTGAGCTGCCTTCTTGAACCGCTGCAGTCCATTTGATGTAGGTACACCGACAGTGCTGTTAGGGAGAGAGTTCCAGGATTTTGACCCAGTGACAGTGAAGAGACAGTGATATATTTCCAAGTCAGGATAGTGAGTGGCTGAGGTGCTGACGGTTCCATGCGTTGCTGCCCTTGTCGTTCCCGATGGTAGAGGTCGAGGTGGTAGAGGTTGAAGGTTTAGAAGGTGCTGTCATTGGAGCCTTGGTGAGTTGCTGCACTGCAACTTGTAGATGGTATGCACTTGCTACCGCTCTGTGCTGGTGGTAGATGGGATTCCAATCAAGTGGGCTGCTTTGTCCTGGCTGGCGTCGAACTTCTTGAGTGTTGTAGGGGCTACACTCATCCAGGCAAATGGAGAGTATTCCATCACACTCTTGACTTGTGTCTTGTAGATGGTGGACAGGCTTTGTGGAGTCAGGAGGTGAGTTACTCTCCAACTGTAGCCCTTGGGTCTGGTGTAACTGGATTATTCTATGTTATAACTGAGGATTATTTCCATCTCTCCCCACAGTTAATAAAGAGGATGATCGCAGAGACTTCCAGCGGTGGTGTAACCGCCAACGACTGCATGATCCATTACACTGTCGACACATTGCCGTTTGGGGGTGTTGGTGAGTCCAGACCCTGGTTCTTGTCTGTCCTGCAGGATGGGTCGGATTGAATGAGCAACATTGGGAAGAGTAGAAAAAGATCCTTGAGTAAAAGGCATCTCTGGCCATGTTGTTGCAGAACTGGCTCCCCATATTGGTACCAGGGGCTAGAAGGAAGCCATGCTCAGGATACAGGGTGGTTGAGCAGTATTGTTCTTGCATTTATTGGGGGACACTGTTTCGAGGGAAAACAAGAGAGTTTTCCCCATTATCTTGGCCAATATTCCTACTTTGATCACATCTCAGAAACAGGTAACCTGGTAATTATCACAATCCTGTTTGAGAGTTTGCTGTGTGCAAATTGGCCACTGTTTCCTCCATTATAACAGTGGCTTTCCTTTCTCCTCATGCCCTCTGCTTTGCTTGCCCCTTGTAATAATGGGATAATGATGAGTGACACTGGAGTCAAGGAGAAAGCACAGAAAATTGTACCTATTTTTTTAACGTGAGAAGATCTGGTTCCTACAATTAATTTCTCACAATCTAAACATTATAGGGCACAAACACTGCCCTGGTACTCCAGATATTATCAACCGATTAACCATCCTGCTCTCAAGTTAGAAACATGACGGGAATGACCGTGGTTGGACCATAAGCTGCCATCAGTCCAGTTGTTGGCGCTTTTTCCCCAACTGGGGGATTTGCTGTTTGCAGAAGACAGCTCACTTTCCAGATGGGAGATTGAACTGTGCACAGCATTGCTCACAAAATAAATGCAAAATAAATCATTCTGGCCCATCCAACTTGGGGGTGGGGGCTGGGTGGGTGGAGAAATGTACAGAGCTGCCATCATACGATGCAGCCAAGTGGTGACTGGAAGACCCCAGAGATGTTTTCATGCCTGGGTAGAACTGCAGGCTAAAACTCATAAAACATCTTCCAACCTAATCCCACTTTATCCTTGCCCCAAAGTAAAAACAATACTCTTAACTGCGTGTACTTAGCCATTAACCTTTGTGGTCTTAACTAAGTTCCACCTGGTAACATATTATAGGACTTGATTATTTGGGACACTACAGAAGGTGCCCTGGTGTTTTTATACCATGTTCTCTCTCTGTTGTTTGCTCCCAGGTGCAAGTGGCATTGGGGCGTACCATGGCAAATTCGGCTTTGAGACGTTCAGCCACCGGCGTGCTTGTGTGCTGAAGTCGCTGGGTTTCGAAAACATGAACAGTGTCCGCTACGCGCCTGCTACTGACTCGAAGCGAAAATGGACCCTGTGGCTGATGAGCAAACGTGGAGGATGCACAACAATGTGACTCGTTGCGATTGCAGCACTGGGATCACTGGGTGCCGCACAAAGTAGGGCTTTTATGTAAGCAAGACCAGCATTTATTAACCAGCCCTAGTTACCGTTTGAGAAGGTGGTGGTGACCTGCTGACCTGAACCGCTGCAGTTCATCTGGTAAAAGTATTTCCACAGTGCTGTTAGGGAGCGAGTTCCAGGGTTTCGACCCAGTGACAGTAAAGGAACAATGAATATATTTTCATGTCAGGATGGTGTCTGACCTTGGAGGTTAATGCTCCCCCCTCCTGCCCTTGTCCCCCTTGGTGCTAGAGGTCACTCTTTTGGTTAGTTATGTCAAAGAAGCTTGGGCAGGTTATTGCACTACATTCTACAGATAAAACCCAGCGGCCAACAAACCCTGGAGACAGAGTGAATGCCAGTCAAATGCATTTCTTGGTAGACTGAATATTCTAAGATTTACTGATGCTCCTGTGAGACCATTACTATCTTGAACTCGAGACTGAAGAGTGGCCGCTTGGATGAGGTCCCCAGGGCTGTTCCCTAGCGAGAAGCTGATACATGTGGGAGAGAGGGGGAATCACTCACATTGCTAAGAGTTTGGGTAAAGAACGTTTAATTCTAACTCTGCACCTTTTTGTTTTGTCTTCCAGCTTTACTACCTAAGGCACACAGGAGATAAACAACACGACTACATTACGTTGACCACCTGATAAACCTGAGAGGTGATGATGTGTACTGAACCTCAGATTCATAGGGAAAATTGGAGTTGATCAAAATCTGGGGAAAAACTGACCAAACTAGCAGGTCTCCAGTACCCTAACTCTTCCATTTTGTACACCCCAATAAACTATTATGCTTTTCCAATCACATTTCAATGACCCTAGTGGAAGAGCTAGTACTGGCACAGACAAGATAGGCCGTACTGTAATTTCTCTGATATTCTTTATCTGGTGTATATTAAGTTTTAACTGGTTAACAATGACATTAGTTTTGAACCATGGTTTTTATTTTTACTAACGTTTAATTGCTAATTCACTTGTAATAAATTTATAGATGGAGTGACAAGGTTAGTAGCTTACAGATGTTATACCCTCTCACTATTAACTAGATTTGTTCTGTAAATTTGGAGAAGGCCAAACTGCATTCGGAATCCTGTTGATCGTAGCCAAGTCACATGCGTGTGGCACCTCAGCGGCCAGCCCTCTCCTGTACAGCATTTCTCCTCCGCTCTTCACTGCACCCTCTCCCCAGACCAAGGATGCATGACTCACCCAAGAAGTGACAATTAGAGGAGGAGCTCAGCAGTGTAGTGTTATGGACAATGGGAGGAGGAGCTCAGCAGTGTAGCATTATGGACAATGGGAGGAGGAGCTCAGCAGTGTAGTGTTATGGACAATGGGAGGAGGAGCTCAGCAGCGTAGCATTATGGACAATGGGAGGAGGAGCTCAGCAGTGTAGCATTATGGACAATGGGAGGAGGAGCTCAGCAGCGTAGCATTATGGCGAGTAATATCCCCCACGAGGAAAGATCAGTGCCTCTATTCCAGCTCTCCTGCCTTGACACCCGACTTCTTTTTGAAGTCTCAGGCAGGCAAACGAAAACTTGGGCTAGTGGGACTGGCTGGGAGAAATGTGATCTAAATTTACTGGGCCGCTCAACTGTTCTCTTCCTAACCTATATACTCCTGGAGAGAGAAAGTGTGTTAACGTTTCGAGTCCAATATACACTCTATCCTTCACAGGGTCACATCGGACTCGCACTGTTAACTCTGTTTCTGTCTCCACAGATGATGCCAGACTTGCTGAGTTTTTCCAGCCCTTTGTTTTTATTTCAGATTTCCAGCGTCCGCAGTATTTTGCTTTTATCCATACTTACGGCCTTGGTCCTAGCACCCTGAGGTATTTTTAGGATGTGTCTTATCTGTTAAATTTTATTATACCTTCAATGGTTGACCTTGATTGGATGGGTCTGAAAATGCAACAGGGTCAGAGTAACTCTAGGCCAAAGCTGTCAGGAGCAGCTGTTTGAATTCTCCACCTGCTAACTCCTGCCTTTAGTGCAGTCCCTGTCTGTCAAAAGAAAACAGTTGTGGACTGCAGTTGTTTATCAGACTGCTCGGTCATATGACTGTGACCTTTTTTGCTTTCCCAATTGTAATCCAGAAATTCATTGTTGAGAATGCCCTTTTGCACATTAGACTCCGTTGTCACGAGATGCACACTTCTATCAGAAGGTTCTAGTTCCACTCCAGAGACTTGAGCACAGGAGTCGAGGCTGACGCTGCTAGTGCAGTGGGGAGGGAGTGCTGCATTCTTGGTTGGTGTTATCTTTTGCATGAACCATTAAAAGGAGTTCCTGACTGCCGTCTCAGAGGGATAGAAAAGATCCCATGGTGCTGCTTTGAAGAAGGGCAGGGGAGTTAGCCCTGATGTCCTGGCCAATATTTATCCCTCAATCAACATCACAAAACCACATCACCTCATTGCTGCTTGTGAGAGACTGATATGAACAGTTTGGTTGCTGTGTTTCCTATGTTGCAACAGTAATTGCACTTCAAGTACATAATTGGCTGTGAAGCGCTTTGGGAAGTCCTGAGGTCATGAAAGGTGCTGTATAAATGCAAGTCTTTTGTTCCAAAGTAGTCTGGCTCTAATTTTAACAGCTTGCCCCCTTGTTCCATGGATCACCCCACAATGAGAGTATAGTTTATTCTTATCTACCCTGCCAAATTCCTCATCATTTTCAACAGCTAGTGAACACATGCCAAGTTTATGTCCTCTGAATTTAGCCCTTGCTAACTGAATTGGCGTTGTATCTGTCCTGAAGTCTGTATAACTCTCCTGAGA
Source organism: Carcharodon carcharias (assembly GCF_017639515.1). Taxonomy (NCBI): domain Eukaryota; kingdom Metazoa; phylum Chordata; class Chondrichthyes; order Lamniformes; family Lamnidae; genus Carcharodon; species Carcharodon carcharias. The sequence goes on along the minus strand of NC_054476.1, from coordinate 150,571,677 downwards.
TTTTTCAAGGATGAGATGAGCTTGTGACAAAGGCAATGCCCTCACTACGATGTTATAGGCCAGGGGTTCTTCCTCCTGTTTTGCTTTGAGTCCCTTGCACTGCCACCCCGCAGCAATTCCTGTGCTTTTAAAAGTTTCATGTAACACAACACAAGTCACAAGTATCTTTTCTGTATTAAAAATTACTTATATAATTAAACATATATGAATGTGAAATTTGGATGGTTAAATGAAGATGAGCTAAGTGGCAAATCACGTCTGTAGCTGTCACAATCTTGTGGGAAAGTGTCAAGAGCACAATTTGTTAACGTTAACTTAGTTAACATTAAGTGATGAGTCAGATTTAAGTGATGGTCCCACAGTATTCACTGGTCAGGCTAGTGCGGAGATGGTGGCATTAGTGGTATTGTCACTGGGCTCCGAGGATGATGTTTTGGTGACCTGGGTTTGAATCCCACCACAGCAGATGGTGAAATTTGGATTCAATAAAAATCTGAAATTAAAAGCTAACTAACATAACTAATGCCCTTTGGAGAAGGAAATCTGCCGTCCTTACCAGGTCTGGACTACATGTGACTTTAGACCCACAGCAACGTGGTTGACTCTTAAATGCCCTGTGAATAAGGGCAATTAGGGATGGGCAATAAGTGTCAGTGACACCCACATCGGATGAACGAATGCAAAGAAAAGGCGTGATAGTGGCATAGCCTGGCAGGAGCTTTTCTGAGGAACTTTTGTCTTAAAATTAGAAATAGTATATCCCACATGAGCTGCATGTTTCTTAATCACTGTTGTCCAATACACTCACCACGAGGGGTGAATCAGCCACAGGCAGATGGTAAACTGATGCCCTTCATCAGGTGAGAGATTTTAGTGATATGGTGGCGTAGTGATAATGTCACTGGGCTAGTAGTAATCCGGAGGCCCAGGTTAATGCTCTGAGGACGGGGGTTCAAATCCCACTTTGGCAACTGGTGGAATTTAAATTTAATTCATGAATTTGGAGTTGAAAGCTTGTCTCAGTCATAGCGACCATGAAAACACCATCAATTGTCATTTGAACACCCCCCTGCTTCAATAACCTCCCCTCCCTCCCTTTAGGGAAGGTAATCTGGCCTGGACTATAAAAAGTGACTCTAGTTAACTGAAATGGTCTAGCAAGCCACTCAGTTCAAGGGCAATTAGGGATGGGAAACAAATGCCGGTCTTGCCGGCGATGCCCACGCTTCATGAAAGCACAAAGAAAAAAAAGAATAGGAGCAAGAGCAAGAGTAGGCCATTCGGCCCCTCGAGCCGGCTCCTCCATTCCATTAGATCGTGGCTGATAGACCTTGGGCGGGACGTTAGGACCCTGCAGCAGCCCAATTCAATCAAGAACATTAGTCCGGCCCCTGTCCGAAACGATTTGTGCCCACGTTAAAAAAGCAAGTGGGCAAATCCTGCGGGAGAAACAATCCGTAACATTAAAAAACTGTAGTGAAGGTGACAAAGAGCGGCCCAGTGAAGGAGGTGAAAGCACACTGAAATAGTTGCTACACGTAACAACAACATATTTACAGGCTGTCCTTAAAGGCACATCACAGGAGCATTGTCAAGTACGACACCAAGTCACAGAAACAGACATCGGGGGGCAGCAGGACCAAAAGCTTGGTTCGAGAGGTAGGTTTTAGGGAGGATATCGGATGCTATGTAAGTGAAAAGTTGCTGCCGCTAAAAAATATTCTTTGCAAAGCTGCCATCACGGTGCAGTCGGTGAAAAGACAGGTCAGGCCATTCAGCCCTTCGAGCCTGCTCAGCCAGTCGAGGGGTAGGATTTTTCAGTTGGGGGCAGGAGGGACGGGCCCGACATGTAAAGTGACCCTCGATGATATTTCGTTGGGCAGCGGGCACGCTCTGGAGTCAGCAGCGGGCCCACCAACGTGTAAACAGCCTACTGAGGCTCCTGAGGTCGGCGGGGCAGGCAAAAAGGCCAAGCGGCCTTCACGCTTTTTAGGAAACCTCATCCACGAGTGGTGGGTGAGGCTTCCTATCAATTCCATCTCCCTGAGTCAGCTCCGTGCCTCCGGGAGAGTGAGGCGCTCTTTCACGCGCACATGCAAAAGAGCGCTGGCCCCGACTCTCCTTCCTCCCCCCCCACCTCCCGCACAGGTAGCGCTGAGCGCTAAGGCTCTCGTATTACGCTGGGCCAGCCTTAATTGGCCCGCCTGCGTAAAATGGCTCCACGCCCGTTCCCCCACCCCCACCCCCACCCCCAAGCCCACCCACCAACTGAAAAATTCTGACCAATAAGACCATGGCTGATCAGGGTTATAGCCTTAACTCCACGTTACTCAACCTCTCACCCTGTCCCTCGATCCCAGTCCCTCCCTGGGAGCTTGTTGCAAGATTCACCCCCCCCCCATCTTTTGTGTGTATTTTATAACGTGGTGAATTTGGCGAGCCTCACAATCCTACCGCTCTCAACCCACGCCAAACTTGACAAGCAGAGGGGTCGAGAAAAATATGAATAAAAACACTCAACATTGTTCAAAAAAATCTGGGTAAAGGCATCGCATTCCCAAAGGAGTTGGTTCCTGAGGGAGTGCTGCATTGTTGAAGGTCATTTTGGATGAGACATTAAGTCAAGGCCCTTTCCACCCTTTCAGGTGGGATATAAAAGATCCAACATAGTCGTAGGGTGATGGAGTTCTCACCAGTGTCCTGGCCAATATTTATTCCTCAATCAACATCACAAAGACGGATTATCTGATCATTAGCACATTGCTGTTTGTGGGAGCATATTGTGCACAGATTTGAAGAATCCTGCTTCGGACAACATGAAGTAGGTTTTATAGTCTTTTATAGTCCTAGTTCTGTCGAAGGGTCATGAGGACTCGAAACGTCAACTCTTTTCTTCTCCGCCGATGCTGCCAGACCTGCTGAGTTTTTCCAGGTAATTCTGTTTTTGTTTATAGTCTTGAGTCTGTTAACAGCAAGCCTTTAATAATAGCTCACAACTATGTACATATATACAGTAGAAGGCACAGGTATGGAGCTGACTCCATCCTAGGTCTTTAAACATCTCTTTTTTATTCCTTCATCGGATGTGAGCATCGCTGGCTAGTCCAGTATTTATTGCCCATTCCTAGTTGCCCATAAGAAGATGGTGGTGAGCTGCCTCCTTGAACTGCTGCAGTCTACGTGGTGTAGGTACACCCAGAGTGCTGTTAGGGAGCATGTTGCAGATTTTGATTCAGCAACAGACAGTGAAGGAACAGTGATATATTTCCAAGTCAGGATGGTGAGTGGCTTGGAGGGGAACTTGCAGGTGGTGGTGTTCTGCTATCTGCTGCCCTTGTCCTTCTAGGTGGTAGAGGTCGTGGGTTTGGTAGGTACTGTTTAAGGAGGCTTGTTGAGTTCTTGCAGTGCATCTTGTAGATGGTGCACACTGCTGCCACTGTGTGTCGGTGGTGGAGGGAGTGAATGTGGATGAGGCACCAATCAAACAGGCTGCTTTGTCCTGGATGGTGTTGAACTTCTTGAATGTTGTTGGAGCTGCACTCATCCAGTATTCCATCACACTCCTGACTTGTGCCTTGTAGATGGTGAACAGGCTTTGCCCCTTATCAGCCCAAACCTGGATATTGTCTAGGTCTTGCTGCATTTGGACATTATTTGCTTCAGTGTCTGAGGAGTTGTGAATGGTGCTGAACATTGTGCAATCATCAGCGAACATCCCCACTTCTGACCTTATGATGGAAGGAGGGTTATTGATGAAGAAGCTAAAATGGTTGGGCCGAGGACACTACCCTGAGGAACTCCTGCAGTGATGTTCTGGAACTGAGATGAATGACCTCCAACACCACAACCATCTTCCCTTGTGCTAGGTATGACTCTAACCAGCGGAGAGTTTTCTCCCTGATTCCTATTGACTCCAGTTTTGCTAGGGCTCCTTGATGCCACACTCTGTCAAATGCTGCCTTGATGTCAAGGGCAGTCACTCTGACCTCACCTCAGGATTTCAGCTCTTTTGTCCATGTTTGAACCGAGGCTGTAAGGAGGTCAGGAACTGAGAGGCCCTGGTGGAACCCAAACTGAGCATCAGTGAGCAGGTTATTGCTAAGCAAGTGCCACTTGATATTACTGTTGATGACCCCTTCCATTACTTTCCTGATGATTGAGAATAGACTGACGGGACAGTAATTGGTCGGGTTGGATTTGTCCTGCTTTTCGTGTACAGGACATACCTGGGCAATTTTCCACATAGCCAGGTAGATGCCAGTGTTGTAGCTGTACTGGAACAGCTTGGCTAGGGGCGCAGCAAGTTCTGGAGCACAAGTCTTCAGTACTATTGCTGGTATATTGTCAGGGCCTATAGTCTTTGCAGTATCCAGTGCCTTCAGCCATTTCTTGATATCACGTGGAGTGAATCAGATTGGATGAAGACTGGCATCTGTGATTCTGGGGACCTCTGGAGGAGGCCGAGATAGATCATCCAGTCAGCACTTCTGGCTAAAGATTGTAGCAAATGCCTATCTTTTGCACGGATGCACTGGGCTCCCCTATCATTGAGGATGGGGATATTTGTGGAGCCTCCTCCTCCAGTGAGTCGTTTAATTATCCACCACCATTCACAACAGGATGTGGCAGGACTGCAGAGCTTAGATCTGATCTGTTGGTTGTGGGATCGCTTTACTCTGCCTATCACTTGCTGCTTATGCTGTTTGGCATGCAAATAATCTTGTTTTATAGCTTCACCAGATTGACACCTTATTTTTAGGTATGCCTGGTGCTGCTCCTGGCATGCCTTCCCGCACTCTTCATTGAACCAGGGTTGATCCCCTGGCTTGATGGTAATGGCAGAGTGGGGGATATGCCAGGCCGTGAGGTTACAGATTGTCTTCGAGTACAATTCTGCTGCTGCTGATGGCCCACAGCACCTCATGGTTGCCCAGTGTTGAGTTGCTAGATCTGTTCGAAATCTATCCTGTTTAGCACGGTGGTTGTGTCACACAGCACGATGGAGGGTACCCTCAATGTGAAGGTGAGACTTCATCTCCACAATGACTGTGCGGTGGTCAATCCTACCAATACTGTCATGGACAGATGCATCTGCAGCAGGCAGGTTGGTGAGGATGAGGTCAAATATGTTTTTCCCTCTTGTTTGTTCCCTCACCACTTGCTGTAGGCCCAGTCTAGCAGCTATGTCATTTAGGACTCAGCCAGCTCGGTCAGTAGTGGTGCTACTGAGTAATTGGCAGAAGGTTTCCTTGCCCTTGTTTGGCCTGATGCCATGAGACTTCATGGGAGTCCAGAGTCAATTTTGAGGACTCCCAGGGTAACTCGCTTCTGACTGTATTGCACTGTGCTGCCACCTCTGCTGGGTCAGTCCTGCCAGTGGGACAGGACATTTCATTTCAGAGGGCAGTTAAGAGTCAACCACACTGCTGTGGTTCTGGAGTCAGACACAGGCCAGACAAGGATGACAGATTTCCTTCCCTAAAGGGGCATTAGTTTTTCCTCAACAGTGAGCAATGGTTTTCATGGTCAAGTTCCAGATTTTATTAAATTCAAGTTCATCTACCATGGTGGGATTCGAACCCAGATCCCCAGTGGTTGTGAAAGGCGCTATAGAAATGCAGAACTTTCTACTTTTCAGTGCCCTGCTTTAAGCAAGGTGCCAGTCATAAGAGGTGTTACTGGGCAGACGGTGGACCCCTTGAAGCCTTCCCCAGGGTCAGAACCTCTGTACTAGGACATGGTTTCAGGACCCATGCCCTGCGTGCAGCGTAGAACTCTGTGTCCTGTCACCAGGCAGAAGTAATGCACAGAGACTAAGACCCTCACGTTGTTAACCAGGATAAAATCTAGGAGCTATTGGAGGCGATGCTGATGCTGCATCATCTGTCTCTCCGGTAGACAAAAGGGATCTAGTAGCACGATTTTGAGAAGAGCAGAGTTCTCTTGGTTAATAATCATTCCTTAACCAGTGTCACGAAAATAATAGATCGTCCGAGCACTTATTTCATTGCTTGCAGCAGTCCCCTAAACAGCAATCGGCTGCCACACTTCCCCACATCAAAACAACAACCCACGTTTATATAGCGTCTTTAACAGAAGTTCCTAAAGGGCTTCACAGAAGTGTTATCAATCAGTATTTGGCATGGAGGCACATACGGGGATATTAGGACAGATAACCAATAGCTTGACCAAAGAGGTAGCTTTTAAGTAGTGTCTTAATGGAAGAGAGATTAGGGTCCAGGCAGCAGAAAGCACAGCCGCTGATGTTGCAACGATTAAAGTCAAGGCTGCCCAGAAGGTAGATTTGGAGGGCTTCAGAGGGCTGCAGGGCTGGAGGAAATTAGAGGGAGGGAAACCCTGGGAGGGGGTTTGGAAACAAGAGTGAGAATTTTAAAACCGAGGCATTGCTGGACTGGGAGCCAGTGCAGGCCGCCAATGGGTGAAAGGGACTTAATGCGAGTTAGGATTCGACAGCAGTGTTTTGGATGAGCTCAAGTTTGCAGAGACTTCAAGGTAGGAGGCTGGAGAGCATTAGGTCAGTGTCAAAGGTACAGGTGAGAGTTTCAGCAACCGATAAGCTGAGGCGGGGGTGGAGGTGGTGATGTTATGGAGGTGGAAGAAGGCAGTTTTGCTGATGGAGCAGATATGTAGTCGGAAGCTCATCTCTGGGTGTGTTGTGACTGCACTTCATTGGTTGCAAAGCTCTTTAGGATGTCTTGTATACATTAATAATTAAAGCACATTCTCATCAATTTCCCTTTCTTGTTAAAAGCATGCAGGTCTTATTCTTTTCCAGTAGGTGGCAGTGTTCACTAAATATTCTGCATCATTCCTCAGTCGTGCCCTAGAATATTGTAGCTGTGAAGAGTTTCGTTTCAGTCAAACAAGGTATTTATTTTCTATGTGTGGGGCAAGATGGAGGCTGAACTTGTACATGTTCCTCTGATCAAAATCAGTCTCTTGAAAGCAGATTGATTGCCCTGGACTTTCTCTTTATTCATTCATGGGATGTGGGCATCACTGGCTAGGCCAGCATTTATTGCCCAGCCCTAATTGCCCTTGTTCAGAGGGCATGTAAGAGTCAAACACATTGCTGTGGGTCTGGAGTCACATGTAGGACAGGCCAGCAGATTTCCTTCCCTAAAGGGGTATTAGTGAACCAGATGGGTTTTTAGAACAATCACTTCATGGTCACTTTTGTAATTCCAGGTTTTCATTGAATTCAAATTCCACCAACTGCTATGGTGGGATTCAAACCCATGTCCCCAGGAGCATTACTATCAGTCTCTGGATTACTAGTCCAGCGACAATACCATTGTGCCATTGCTAGAGTGAGAGTGGTGTATACATTTTATGAGGTTTACTATGCAATATTAGTTAATCTGTCCATATTAAACTCCTTTTTTATTTTATTTTAAAGACTAATTAATTTTTAATGGTTTAACCTTTGTTAAAGCTACAGACTTTCCAATTAAAATAAAACTTCAAAAGTTACAGACTTTTCCAATTAATAGACAAAATCCTCAATATATGTAGCGCCTTTCATGATCCCGGAAAGTCCCAAATCTCTTTACAGCCAATGAAGTATTTTTTAAAATGTGGTAGCTTTGGTAATGTAGGAAGCACAGCAGCTAATTTGAGTGTAACAAGATCCCACAGCTAGCAATGAGGTGAATGACCAGGTAATCTGTCTTTTTATTTTTGGTGAGAATGATTGGGGGTTGGTCACTAAATATTGGCCAATACGTTCTACCCCACACATACTTGATTTTTGCAAAAATATGCTTTATTCATAAAATATCTGAAAGAGCACGACAATACATTTCAAAATGGCCATTACAAAGAGTGCAATAATATTCAGGTTTTCCAGATGGATCATGTCACACCCTGAGGTGCATCAATACAATCAAGGAACATTCACCTACATCCTCCTGAACAAGGTTCAGCTGGATATTTATTGTGGGAACATAGATTTGGATAGTGGTTTGGGTTGAGGCTTTAACACTGTTTGGTGATACTGAGTGTGGAAAAAAAGTCCCTCGTTTTCAATGGAAAGTTTCCTGAATAACAATTATATTTGAATACAGTAAGATATTCATCAGACAATGGTTAAAGGCCTGAAAGTTAATTTCAGTCTTCTTTCATTTATTTTCTACCCCTGAGTCAACTCATCCTATTGAACTATTTTTTTGAATTTGACTATCCCCTCCCCGTCCCACCCCCTGATAATGTCTGAACCTTTCCCTTTTGATTTTCGCCTGGCCCTGCTTTCACCTCCATCTGCTGAAAGTCAGTGGACTCTCCTGCCTGCCAGCACCTGTAGTTACGTGAAGGGTTGCAGGAGCCTTGCATGACAGAAGGGGCACAGGGTTCCCCCCCCCACACCCACATTGTGAGCCCCTGATCTCAGCTGCACCAGGGACAGTCAGGGTAAGGAGAAGGGCGACTTTGTCAGAGCAGGGGGAGACTATTCTGCCCCTCCAACCTGCCCCGCCATTCAATTAGATCTTGGCTGACCTGCACTTTGACTTCCATTATCTGCTTTTGTGCCACATCCCATGAGACCCTTGCCTAACACAAATGCATAGGTCTCAATCTCGAATGTGGCAACTGACTTCGAATATCTACAACTCTTTCCAAGAACACCAGATTCCCCCAGATTCCTACGACCCTTTGTGCGAAAGGATGCTTCCTAATTTCACTCCCCAAGCTCTCATTTTAAATTGGTGCCCCTCTAACCCCCGATTTCCTCCACCCTCTCAAATCCTTTTAATATTTGATCAGATCAACGCCCCAATCTACTGAACACAAGGGAATACACATAGTTTATGGAATTTGTCCTTATAATTCTTATAAAGTCCCGGTGCCATTCAGGTCAATTGGCAATGCATTCCCTCCAGAGGCTAAGTTGTAGTGCCCAAAACAGAACACAGTAATTTTGTGTCCCCAGAACAGGCTGTTCTAGTGCATCTCCTGTTAGCCAGTTAAAGAGTAGCATTGGCAGCAGCCTGTATTCAGAAAGCGTTGGGATGTCAATGTGGTGTAGACATCTACTTTGTTTATACCTTTTTAAAGAGACACCCACTATATATGTCATATAGGGACCAAATTCCTGTCCACTTCCTCTGGTCACGCTTTTTAGTCACACTCTTCTGTCGTCATTTATTGTAAATTGTAAATTGCTATGTCAACATTTTCCACTCAATTTTGCTATGTCAACTGTCACGATTTAGTAACAAGTTCTGGCCACTTGAGGGCTCTGAAGTCCCTTGCCATTCTGTGCTACCATCTGGTGCATGACTGAAACATATTTATCGATTGACCAGAGGCTATCCCATAGGTTGCAACATATAGAGAGTGACAGAGAGGGCAACATACTGTAAATATACGTATATATAACTATGCCAACTTCATGCAATATTGCAACAGCCATCAGAACTGGCTACCTAAGACTCCATGGGGCCGCGTTAAAGAACTGGACAGATTCGGATAAGAAAACCTGCTAGTCCGTTAATGTCCTAATAAATATTTTGTGTCTAAACAGCAGTGAAGTAGGCAGATCTGCAGTGAGCCAATTCTTTCACAGAACAGGGCCCAGTCCTGACTCTGTGTCCCTGCGTCAGAATTGCGTGGCTGAAATTACATATCACTTTGATCAGGAAACCCTATTTCCAGTACATTCCAGGGGCCAATATGACAAGATTCATTTATTTACAACAACAAATCCTGGATTTCATGTAGAAAAATATCCCAATGTTCTTCAGTGTGTCATGAAGAGAAAGCTGGAAGAGAAGAGGGTTTAACTGTTGCTTCTCTGATGATAGCGTTCTATTCCAGAAAGCCAGTTGGTGAAGGATAGAACTTGAGCCAATATTTAGACACTTTAACAATGTATTTTCAGAGTTACACATTCCAAGCAAATACCTCAAACAAACAAACAGAGTTTTAGTCTGTATTTATTTATAGAGGGTCAAGTGGATCCCCAGTTAATGACCACAACCTGCATTAAATACAATTAACATGTAGGCCTAGGACAATGAAATAGGTGATTTACTTTAGCTTGCAGTGCAGAACTGAGGGAATGCTGCACTGTCAGAGGTGCCACCTTTCTAATGAGATGTTAAGCCAGGGTCCTACTGCCCTTAGATGGATGAAAAAGATCCCATTTTGAAGAAGAGCTGGTGAGTGCTCCCCGGTATCCTGGCCAATATTTATCCCTCAATTAGGATCACTAAGAGAATCACAGATTACCTGGTCATTATCACATTGTTGTTTGTGGGAGGCGGCTGTGTACAAGTTGGTTGCTGGTTTTCATACATCACAACAGCGAATTCCCTTCAAAAAAGTACTTCATTGGCTGTAAAGTACTTCGGGTTGCCCTGAGGGTGTGAAAGGCACCACATAAATGTAAGTCTTTTCCTCTGTGACTCAGAAGAATAACAGAAATAGCTATTGTGCGCTGCTTCATACTCGTTCCTCCCCTTGGATTATGATGCATGAGTGTTGGAGGAAAGATTTGCTGGCTGAAAAACAGCCTATTGAACTGCATGGTCCTCCCACGGTGAACCAGTCCCAGAGCGGACTTGAATCTAGGTCTTCCAGCTCAGAGGCAAGAGTGTTACCAACTGAGCCTGAAGGTCACATCCATTTCCCTACCCAATACTTGCTGTCCACACTGACACATTGGCCAGGACAGGCTCTGAGGAGCTGGGTGGCCTGCACTTGTTCCAATCTTGCGCAAATGAAGAATGGCCAGTAAAGTGAGCTATCAGCGGGTAATCAACAGGTTGTACCCATTTCACAAGGCAGTATTGGGTGAGAGGAGGAGGGAGAAGAATGAACAAAGATGTTACCTTCTCCGGTTTTTAAAAAGCATTTTCTTTCTTCATGCAGCTGAGGTGGAGGCCAGTCGGTTCATCGCGTTTGTGCCAGCGCCTTGAAAGAACTATTCAATTGGTTCCGCGCCCCTCGCCTTTTCCCAAATCCATAGGGCAGGAGCAGAGGAGACAGAATGCCGGGAGGGCAGGAATTACTGATCCCAAGGGAAAAGGCTGACTGAATCATCCTCGGTCACCTACTGCCTGCTTGACACTGTGCATCTTAAGCGGGGACATAGCTCAGAGCCACTGGAAACCGTGGTCTGCTTCTGTTGACACAGATAACCGTACCAGCACACAATCTCAAACACCAGCCACACATGAAAGGTCAGACTCTCGGCTTAACCTGACACAGATTCAAACTGCCAGGGATTCTTTTCTTTTACGTGTAGAAACTTCGTTCCCCTGCCTCTGAAGCCAACTCTGCAGACTCAGGTAAGGGGGCAGTTACCTCCAGTACTTCACCGCAGTGAAACGCCTTTAAGTGTGGCCTTGGACTGTTGAGACTGTCTGACTGTCAAGAGGTACGTCACAACCAAGGCTGATGTCCTCATACAGGATTCAAGAACCAGTGCTGATCTCCCCACTCCACACAGCCAATGTACCAAGGCCAGTTACCCCACTCTTGCACTGACCAGGAACAGCCAACTCAGTACAGATCAGAAATCAGGTCTGAGGCCTTCCTGGCTGCCATGACTTGAAGCACCAAGCAGTGCCTTTGTAAACAAAACCATTTGTGGAGCTTGGTTCTTCATTCTTGCCCCAGTAGTTAAGTGGGTTGGCCGACCGTGTGCTCCCTTATAGGGATGTACAGACTCCCAGAATGCAGCCCTCACTCTGAGCCTCCACTCTGTAGTTTCTCCGCTGCTCTCACCAGGCTCCATTCCTCCACAGACCCATCTCCGTCCTTCTATTGCAGCTGCTCCCTTTGTGCCCCAGTAGTCGCTGAGATCCCTTTGAATGGACTTTCCTCTCGTCCTCTTCAGAATTGCCATCATCACCTTCCCTGTTCAAACAGCCCTGCCTAGATTCCTCTTTAAAGCATCCTGCTTCTTCAAATCCCCCTTAAAGCTGTGTTTAACCCTCCCATTGTTCCCCTCACTCTGGCTCCCCCGAGCCGCCGTGCCACAGAACCAGGAACAATCTGGCCAAAATCACCAGAGCATTCTCCAGGATTGAGATGGAGGGACAGTATCCAGTTAGTGTCTTTAATCCCCTGTTGGCCTCTCATAAGAACACAAGACCGAGGAGTAGGAGTAGGCCATTTGGCCCCTCAAGCCTGCTGCACCATTCAATATGATCATGGCTGATTTGATTGTGGCCTCAACTCCACTTTCCTGTCTTAAGCCTTGGACTCCTTTGTTGATCAATAGTCTGACTGAATCTTCAATATATTCAATGACCCAGCCTCCACTGCTCGCTGGGGAAGAGAATTCCACAGTCTAATGACTCTCACTCTCTGCAAATATCCACAAATCTTCAGAAACTGCTCTGTTACTTAACTTGTCCAACATCAAGTCATGGGTGATCAGGAACTCTCCCCAACATGCAGTGTTTGGCTTTGGTGTCCTTTTTAACGCAAATCCCATGTTACGACTATCACTGGGACACCTTATTCCAACCACTGCAACATTGCCTATTTCTGCCCTTATCAAATCCTATCACAGCTGCTCAAGCCTTTAGCCACACCTTTGTTACCTCCATGCTGAACTTTTCCAATACCCTCCTAGGTGGTCCCCAGCATATCTAAACTCCAGTTCAACCAAAAACTGCTGCCTATATTCTGTCCCATACTCGGTCTCACTCGATCTTCAATGACAGCCTTTCCAAAACCCCCTGTCACCCTGTGGCTTGACTCATTGAAGTCAAAATCCTCGTCCATCATAGCTCTTGTACCTCCACCACTCTACAGCCCACCTCACCCACAGTCCTTTAGACTTCTACCTTTGGCCTTTCCCTTCTTCACCACTGGAGGCAGAGCCTTTGGCTGTCTTAGCCCAGCTCTCTGGAACTTCCTCTCATGATGCCCCTCTCACCATCTTCGAAAACATCCTCTTCCCATCTCTTCAACCGCTCAACCGTTCGTGTCCTCGAGCAATCTGGCCATTGCTCAGAGTCTGTTTCTCTTCCATGAAGAACCTTGTCTAAGTGTTGTATAAATAAAGAACCTGCGTTTACATAGCACCTTTCAACACCTCAGGACTTCCCAAAGTGCTTTAGAGTTGACAAAGTACTTTAGGGCTTGTAGTCACTGCTGCAATTTAGGGAAACCTGTTAGTCAATTTGTGCACAGCAAGCTCCCATTATTCACAGTGAATTAGGTGACTAGATCATCAATTTTAATGCTGTTGAATGAGGGATAAATATTGGCCAGGACACCAGGGGGAGCTCTCCTGTTCTCCATCAAATAGTGACAGTGGGATCATTATGTCCACCTGAGAGTCGGTTTAACATCTCATCCAAAAGGCAGCATCTCTGATCGTTCGGGCTCCCTGGGAGTGTCAGCCTACATTTTGTGCTTAAGATTCTGCAGATAGACTTAAACCACAACCTTCTGACTCAGAGGCAAGAGACAGCTACCCACTAAGCCATGACTGATGTGGCCAATGGAGCCACTGTGGTTGGGGACTGTAATTGGCCTTGGTATCGCCTGGCTGGAGAGTAAAATAAAATCATGCTAGGTTCATTCCCGTTCTCTTTGATTTCCACTGGCAATTGTGCAGTTACGAGTTTGTGGGGACAGAGTCGGTTCCTTTCTAGGCTTCAGTACTGCTCCCAAGAGAAGCTGGTGAGAAATTTATTCATGTGGTTGCACTGCCAGATTCCATTAGCAGCAGCCAAGTAGAGCATCTGGTGGAAAAAAAGAGTCAGAAGCAGTAGGATAAGAGGGGAACAAAACAGAAGAATTGCTTTTCCAATGAATTAACAGTGAACTCAAAACAGTTTCAGAGAAAAACAGCGAATTGACCATCTGAACAGTTCATTATACAGTAGTATTTTGTCAGCCAGGATCGATAATCTTTTGAGTGCTGGACTGATAACGCTTATCTTGCAGCCCATGCATCTTAAGCTGCTAAGCTTCAGAGCTCATTTTTATAGAGGGTAATGGATATGTGGAAAAGGGACTATCACACACTCTGGAGACCGACACAAGGCAATATAACATGTTGACGGGTTGAGATGATGTCTGCGTTGTACCTGGGATCTCAACCCTAAGATTTATTACTGCCATTGTATACACCTTAGAGAGCGCTGTTATTTATAGCACAAGGAGTAGAAGGATTTCACAGCCCTTCAATTTTCTTTCCTCACTTAAAGAAGGCGGTCCTATGGGCACTGGCTTTATTCATATTGTTAGTGTGTGAGTTCTGACAGTAAGTGTGTAAACAGGCAGGGGTGTGGGGTGGAGCATCAGCCATAACCACATCCAATGCTCACATATACATTGACACGCATAAGCCAAGAGGCATAAACACACACACTTACACAAACACCCACACACATACACACTCACCAAAACTCATACATACAATTACACCAGCGCTCACACTTGCACACACGCATTCAATCATGGAAACTCACACATAATTACACACACACTCACACCTGCACACACACACACACACACACACACACACACTTGCTCACTCACTCACAAAAACTCACACACAAAATTAGATAAACGCTCACACTCGCACAGAAACAAGCACTCACACACATTCATAGACACAATTACACAAAAACTCACAATTACACATAAATAAACACAGACACTTGCATACACTTCGTGACAGGCTGTTAGTCACCAGAGAACAATCAGGAGTGAGAATCCTGGCTGATTCTCCCCTCCCTCGTTCTATCACTCTTACTAAGGCTCCAACTAATATCCAAGAGCTCAATCCAGACCAGGCATTGGACTCGGGCTCCTCTTGCTCCTGAGCAGTATAACAGGTGATGGATTCATCCATTAAGCCGTTAGGGAGATCTCACTGAAAAACTATTACATGGAACAGAGAATTACTGAAGTACGTCAATGTTAACCCGTGTTCCTGAGCTCCATTTGCTCCCCATCAGATCTCACTCAGAGTGCAAATTCAAAAAGGTAGGTGTTTTTATAAAAATGAGCACACTTATTCATCATCCAATGAAACAAGATTTATAAATGCTTTTCCAACATCAGTTCCAAAACAGCTGTCTAAGGTCTGGCTGCAGTAGTGGAAATAACTGGAAGTGGCCCAGTGTGTGGACTGACCTGACCATGAACTTCCACAACGCCTCAATCTTATCAAGGGCCTGTGCTGTTATATATATGTCCTCCAACTTTTTAATGATTAGCTGTTGGCTACTCAATAATTGTGTCAGCTTTGGCTCTGTGGGTAGCACAGCTGTCTCTGAATCAGGAGGTCATGGGTTCAAGCCCCACTCCAGAGGCTAGGGGATGTAATTCAGGCTGACACTCGCGTTGTAGTACTGAGAGGATGTTGCAATGTCAGAGGTGCTCTCTATTGTTATGGTTGTGAGGTTCTATAAGATGATCGTGGCCCATAACATCCGATCCCTGGGGAGTTGGGGCCATACCCCAGAAGACGTGCTGGTGGACACCAGTCCCCAAGGAAGGATTGCTTCGGAAGTTCAAAGTTCTATTGGGCAATTAGTGTGACCTGGGAACCATCTGATACTCCGATTTAAATCTCAGAATCCACATGGCTCTGACTGTCTTAGCAGAATAGTTACCCAGGAGGAAAGTTAGAAAAATTATAAACTGCTTCTAACTCCTGGGTAACTATGGGCTGAGCGGGCACCCCACCTGCTCGAGTGTAAAATAGCGCGTTGTGATGTTGGGTGAGTGTCCCAACGTCATCGCGCAATATTTCGGTCGGCAGGCAGGCGCCGGAGTTGGAGCTGCGCCCGCCATTGATCACGAGGCCAGTTAAGGCCATTAAAAAGGCAATTAAGCTAGATTTTACGTTGCCCGTGCAATTTTGCGCTCGTCGCATGGGCAAAATGGGCAGGCGGGCAGCCCACAACTTGCTAAACCTCAGCCAAGGATCAGCAGCATTGCCAGTGTGAGCAGTGAGGAGTTTTGGAGATCGTTTGCTGCTGGTTGCTTATTGGTACTTGGCAGCTTGATCTCTGCTCAGGGCTTCATTCTTAGCATTTCCAGCCTTCACTTCAGGACTGATTGGTGTCTCCAAGGGCCCCAGCTATCAGACAGCCTCCTGTTACCCTGGTAGTGGGGATTGTGCTCTCCGCTGGTGGCAGCTCCTCTGAGGAGGAAGAGAGGAGCAGAAGGGAGAGGAGGCCGGGTGTCCCAGTGCAGCTTCCAGGGTAGGGGCCTGTGGGAGGAGAGGTGCAGGCACAAGGAGCACAGGACCAGCAGGATGTCCAAGACAGAAGAGGCCGTAGAAGACGCCACTATCCTGCTGCCAGAGTTTACAGGCAGTGAGACAGCTACCTCAATATGTCTGAGGTGCGATGCCGAAGGAAGCTCCTCCTCTTAAGGGAGACAGTGACCTCCATTTGTCAGAGGATCGGCCCTGAGATCAGCTTCGACTGGGTGGGTAGACACCCCATGCCAGTGGCTCTGAAGGTTACAGTGGCCCTCAACTTCTGTGTCTCCAGCTCTTTCCACAGATCAGTGGGGGAATCTGTGTGGAGTCTCCCAATCAGCTGTCCACATTTGTGTGAACCTGGTGACAGAAGCTCTGTTCAGGTGGACACTGACCTTTATTCTTTAGCATATGGATGAGGCCAGCCAGGCTGAGCGAGCCAGAGGCTTTGCAGTGATTGCTGGGTTCCCCCGAGTTCAGGGTGCCATTGACTGTACACATGTGGCCATCAAGGCGCCAGCGGGTACCTTCGTCAACGGGAAGGGCTTCTACTCCATGAACGTGCAGATAGTGTGTGACCACATGATGCAGATTCTACAAGTTTGTGCAAGATACCCAGGCACCTCCCATGACGCCTACATCCTCAGACACTCCCAGGTGCCGAGGCTCTTCAGTGCTCCAGCCCGGCTGGATGGATGGCTGCTGGGTGACAAGGGCTATCTGTTGAATAGGTGGCTCATGAGGCCTCTCTGCCATCCAAGAACAGAGACAGAGCAGCGTTATAATAGGAGTCATGCCTCCACAAGGGAGGTGATAGAACCATAGGATTTCTCAAGATGTACTTCCAATGCCTGGACTGTTCATGGGGAAAGATACAGTACCCCCAGAGTGGGCATCACTGATAATGATCATATGCTGCGCTCTCCACAATCTGGCACTGGCAAGGGGGTACCCACAGGAGGAACAGGATCTTGATAGAGCTGCACAGGCCACAGGGGACTAATCCAGTAGTGAGTTAGAAGAGGAGAACAGTGAAGAGAATGCTGAGGGCATGGAGGCAGACCTCTGGAACCTCCAGGGAGGCAGGGACACCAGGGACACCTTGATCCAACACTCCTCCATCCCGGGTGTCTGAAATGATCCTTTCATTGGCATCCAAAGTCCACTCAGTGCCTGTGCAGTAAAATATCCAGCCACTCACGTCCAGCATTACAGACTGGCAAACCCTGCACCAGAAAGAAAAAAGGTGAAGCATACTCAGGCCATCAGAGCCAAAGCATATTTAATGTTATTGTCACATTGAATGCATAATGACATTACCATTACTGGTGTTGATGTCCACACCAGCAGACATATAAACCAAACATAGATGAACAGAAAATCACCCGCGAACTGTCCCTCTTGTCCTCATGGTGCCTTTAACTTATGTTTCCGAGTGCTACGTCTTGGTACCAACCCCCACCACCCCTCACTGTCACCAGCATTGGAGACACCTTGCTGACTCTGCTGTCCTGTTGGCCTTGACTTTGGCAGTCACCCCCTGGCCATTGGAGCCTGTGCTGATCCCGCCCAGGAGGGAGCGGCCAGTGCCACGGCTGGCTTCTCCCCAGTCGTTACAGCCTCATCAGGTGCCATGGTTGCACGGGGACCATGCCAGCTCTCCAGCTTGAGGGCATCCTGCTCGAATCTGGTGAGCAGCAGCAGCTTGGGTAGGCCCCCTGCCTGCCCTTGAGCTCTCTGCTTGGTTAAAGCTCATCTTCTCCTGAAAGGACAGAGGAGCATTGATTAGTCCACTCGCTATCTGCAGCACCATTACAGCCTGGTCAACCCCAGCTGAGGAACACCTCCCAGGGCACATCCGAGTCATGGTCCTCGAGCCATAAGGCACTCAGTACAAGCAGCCAGGGCTCACCCCCTTGGCCAGCTTTGGCGTCACTGACAGATGGCACTCAGACTCTAACGCCCCTGAGCTCAATGGGGGATGGCCACACCTTAACACTTCAACACCCTGACCCATGCCAACACGGCACTCAACCTTCCTGAGCGCAGCAGGTCATTGAATCTCTTCTAGCACTGCACCCATGTGCGCTGCACCACGTCATGGCTGCTAACCAGCGCTGCCACCTCCTTCCATGCCCGCTTTGTGAGGTGCAGTGGCCTCCTCCTCTCACCTCTGGGGACAAGGGTGTCCCTCCTGGCAGCACCTCCTCCAGGAGGACAGCGAGGCACTCATCTGAAAATTGGGAACCCAAGCGCCCACCAGACCTGCTCCCCCACCTGCTGGGAGGGTGGTCAGGGTTTAGTTGGAGGGGGGGGTTGGGAGGGTAGTCGGGGGTCAGTGGTTCCTGTGATGGGGCGGTCAGGAGGTTGGTCAGGGGAGTATTCAGGGAGTTGGGAGGGTAGTCGGGTAGTTGAGGGTTCAGGATAGATGGGGGGTGGGGCAGGTACACGGGAAGGTAAGGGGGCAGTCAGGAGGTAACTTGAGTGTTGACAACACAGAGGCAGCCTTCCAGGGGCCGCCTGGGCCGTTTTTAACCCGGCCACTGGGTCACCATCGGACCCAGCGGTCGACAGGCCCCCGCCCCCACTCGCGGCCCTGCCCCCGCCACCGTCCCCGCCTCCACACCGCGCCCAGCCCCACCCCCGCCCCTGTCCCCACCCTCCTCTTTCCGATCATTGGGGAGCCACATTAACTCGCTTGTCAGCGTGAAATCGCGGTCATGGGCTGACCATGGGTGGCAGCCCATTTCCCAGCCGATCCTGGGCCCACCGATCACGCCTGCCCACCAATCTGAAAATTCTGCCCTATAGTGCTGTCCACAACCATCACCCCCCCCACCCCCGCCCCCCCCAAACCACACCCCAGTCCCCTCCAACAACCCCTGGAATATGCACTGGACCTGCCGACCATCCTCCCAACCTCCCGCCTACCCTCAAATATCTTCCATCCCCTGACTAACACGACCCCCGAAAACCCTCCTTCCCTTTACAGGAATCCCTGACTACCCCCTCAGCCCCCAACTACCCTCCCCACCCCCCACCCCCATCTACCCTCCTGACCCTGACTCCTCCCTCAACAACCCTCCCGAACACCCCCAACCACCATCCTGACCCCCTGACTACCCCCCAACCATCCTTCCTATCCCCCAACCACCCTCCTGGCCCCCCACGGGAAACCCTCATTATCCCCCAGCCACCAAATACCTTCCCAACCATCCTCATGAACTCCTGACTACCCCCTTACCTTCCCATCTACCTGCCCCACCCCCCCATCTACCCTTCTGAACCCTCAACTACGCAACTATCCTCCCAACACCCTGAATACTTCCCTGACCAACCTCCTGACCGCCCAGGAACCACTGACCCCTGACTACCCTCCCAACACCCCCCCACTAAACCTTGACCACCCTCCCGACCTCCAGACTACCTCCTTACCCACGGACTACCCTCTCGACGACCCCCCCTCCGACTATAGCCCCCAACCCTGGCTAACCTCTACCCCATGATTACCTCCACAACCCCCTACTGACCACTTGATTCACACACTGACCACCCACCTCCCCTTACTGACCACCCACTCCCCCCACTGGCCACCTCCCTCCTTCCACTGACTACCTAACCCCCACACTGACCACTTGCCTGCCGCAACTGACTATCCAACCCCCTGCAGCCATATAATGCTGGGTGCGATGTTAAGTAGTTGGAGGCAAGATTTCTTCTCCTCTCTCTCTGAAGGAATTCCTGCCTTGGAGAGCTGTCAGCCAATCAGATGACTGGCAGCTCTGTACTCCCGGCAGCGCCACCGGGAGCGGTGGCCATTGCTGGAACTACAGGCTGTCCCGCCACTCCAAGGAGCCGGACTGAGAGGTGACTGGGGCTGGACTGGCGGGTTCCAACGAGAGGGTTAATTTGAGAGGCGGGAGGGTTAAGACGGGATAACCATAGCGAGGTTGCATCCAATGGACACAGCAGGGCTCTGCAAGGGGTAGCTCCCCTACCCCCACCACCTTTGCTCAACACCAGCTCGCACAGCTGAAGCTTCTAAGCTACCAAATGGCATGGATCTCCCCCTTCTGCAGGTATAATGCCACAGGTATATTGGCCATTTAAGGGCCTCAATTGGTCCAATAGCAGGCAAGCCACGCAACAGCTCCCCCCCGTTCTCCATTTAATTGTGGTGGGGCAGGGATGGACAGCCATGTGTTGGTAGGGTTGGCAACCCTCCAGGATTGGTCTGGAGTTTCCAGGAATTGAAGATAAATCTGCAAGACACTGCTGTGCGAAACCCTGGAGAAAAAGCACCAGGACATGAAAAACATCGTTGTTTTTTTTGTAAATTTCTTTGAACATTTCTGTTTACCAGATGGAAAAATGTTGAAAATGGTGGGGGGTGGGGGGGGGGGTCTGTTTGGCTTACAGTCAAGCATCATCCAATTGAGTAATGAGTCCTTTGGCTTTCCAATTGGTGTCAAAAGGCAGTGCCGCACAAGGATGGATGTGTTGGCTGACTAATGGCTGGAGGTGGGGCAAGTCACGCAATGAAATCTCTACCCATACATTTAATCA
The DNA here is from genome assembly GCF_017639515.1 of Carcharodon carcharias. Lineage (NCBI taxonomy): Eukaryota > Metazoa > Chordata > Chondrichthyes > Lamniformes > Lamnidae > Carcharodon > Carcharodon carcharias. The sequence goes on along the minus strand of NC_054476.1, from coordinate 150,550,904 downwards.
CAGTTGGCAACCCTATGGGCAGAATTTTTAGGTTGGCAGGTGGGGGCGCGATTGGCTGGGGAACAGACTGCCAACCGCAATTGGCCCCCAACCGCAATTTCATGCCGGCTGGCCAATTAACGGTCGGCCAGCGTGAAACGCGCGCTGACTAGCTCAGCGTTGCTGGGGTGCGAGGTGGGGACGAGCGCTGACAGAAAGATCCCTGAAGGCAGAGAGCTGCCTCAGGGAGGTGAAGACCTGAAAAGCATTAAATTATGTTTTTAAAATCAGGGGAAAAACATGTGCAAGCGTCACAATCAGTCACCTGAACGCAGACGTGATAAAAATGCTGCCCATAGATTTTTCTTTTTCTTTCATTTAATAATGGAAACCTCATCCCGCCCTTGGATGAGGGTTCATGAAAAATGCAAAGTCCGCCCGGCCAATTCACCAACCGTAAAGTTGGACGGATCACGAGAAATCAGAGACAATTGCACCTTTAATAACCTTAGTTGGCCTATTAATTGTCCAGGGTGCGCTTCCGAATTTAGCACGCGCCTGCTGACCGAAATATCAAGCAAGTGCGGGATAACGTCGGGATGCTCACCCGACATCATCTTGCGCAATTTCATGTCCGATCGGGTCGGGTGCCCGCCCACCCAATCAGAGTAAAATTCTGCCCTATGCAGGGGCCCTGCTGCAGTATATAGGTGTTCAGATTAGTAAGGGTTAAAATGGAACTGGGGAAACAGTATAGCTTACATTGTGACCAACAGCACTGTGGGTGTACCTACACCGCATGGACTGCAGCCGTTCAAGACGACAGCTCACCACCATCTCCTGAAGGGCAATTTGGGATGGGCAATAAATGCTGGCCTAGCCAGCGATGCCCACATCCCACGAATTAATTAAAAAATTGATGTAGAGTCATATGAGAGTAGACTGTGTGAGCAGAGAGAATCTGAGAGAAGTCAGCAAGAAGATAGCATCTGGACAGGGCTATACCTTGGAGATATGCATGATTGTGTGTTAACAATTAACACTTTGTTTTCAAGCACACAAGCCTCCAGACCTCTTAGTGAGACACCAAACAACCTTACAACATGGTGGCAGCAAGTGAAGGACCCCCGAAAACCCCAAGAAGGCGAAGGACCCTGAAATCCCAAGGCATGAAAAAAATAAAGAAGCTGCAGTCTGACCTATGAGAAATGCACCTAAATTGAAGACACAGCTGGAGATTGCCTAAAAAAAAGCTCCGTTACAGATGTGGAGGCTGAAGGGTAGAAGGAAAATCCACTGTGCAGCTGAGAAGGACTCCACCAGAGCACATGGAGATCCATTGCCAGACCTGATCAAATGCAGAGTCAAAGGACCTAGCCAGCTCACAAAAAGAGTGAGCAAAATTCACTAAAAGACTAAACTAACCTTTTAAAAATATTCGGCAGTAATCACATAGAGCATAATGATTGTGCACTGTTAGTTTGAATCACAACGTTTTAAAATTGGCTCCGGGATAGCAATGGGAGCCTACTGAACCCCAAGAAGCATGGGAAGAAGAGAGAAAAATGTTACTATGGCGCCATCTTGAAAAAAAATGCTATATTCCCCTGTTATGAAGCAGGGATATGGATAGTAAATTAGAATGACCAGAACAATGTGAGCAAATGCAAGGACCAAACTAGATGCAAAATTGGATGTCATTTAGATCAGGGTTAAGTAGGTAATCAGAGAAGTGCAAGTTAATACATTCTTGTTGGCAATTTCACTAAATAAGTACAAGGTAATCATAAGGCAAGGTATAGATGAATCTTCAACTGCATTTGGTGAGGTATTAAAAGCCTTTGACAAGTATTTTAAATTCCAAGTTGTGGAGAGCGCAGACCAAAAGAAAAAGTATAGAACACTCCCAATAAAGCACCAAAAGGGCAAGGGAGGGGGGAGACAACACCCGAGCAAAACACAAGATGGTCATAGGCCATATCAGTGCAATAGAGTGCTCAAGCTGAAAAATTTAGTGCAGAGGAAAGAAAAGGCTGAGAAGCAGCTGAAAGGTTTAAACAGAGAGCTTTTTGAAACTGTCACACAGTACGCAAACTGCAACAACAGGTGGCAGCGTGGAGGGAGCAGATGGCTGTGAATGAAGGAAAGTTATCTGATGTAACCCAAAGCAACAAAACCTGAAACAATTCTACAGGAAAATGTTCATCTCAAAGCTGAATTGGAAGACTTGAAACGCAAGATTCAAACAGAGTTAGTACCTTGAAAACACACAATAAACAAAAGTCTTCAATGAACCAAACGGTTCAAGATCCGAACAAACGAATTTCTGAGATGTCACAAAGGTACAAGAAGGCTATGAAACAAAAAGTGAAGTTAAATGTTGAGAAGAATGCAATAAGTGAAAATCTGAATCGGTGCAGACTCAGTCCACTCTATGAATGAATGGAGTGAACATTCCCTCTGGGAGGAATGGGATAAGCCTATGATATCCACTCAAAAAAAGACAGATTGCGGGCAAAGAAAAGCATAACACTAAAGAGTGCAAGAAGTAAACCAAACGTTGAAACCCAAGTATTTGAAACACCACGTACTACAATCTCAATTCTGAACCAACAAAGTCAGCCCACTCCTCCAAATGGGAAGAGAGTGAGATCTGGAAGAGCTGTAAAGACTCCAGACCACCTGAGTTTGTAAAGTCAGAGAGTTGGGGGAGGGAGAAGGGGTAGAATGGAAATATTATATTGTAAAATATTTGGGTAAGGACTTAGGGAAGATGTAGCGTAAAGATATTGGAATTAGCAAGGGTTAATGTAGGACTGATGAAACAGTACCACCCACATTATGGTGTAGAGAGTCACATGATAGTAGACTGTGTATACAGTCTAGGAGAAGTCAGCATGAAGACAGCACCAAGGCTGTACGTTGGAGATATATGTATATTTATGTGCTCACAATAAATGGTTTATGTTCAACCACACAAGCCTCCAGACTTCTTAATGAAGCAGCAAACAACCTTACAATACCGGCTGGATTTTATGTGCCTCCCCCTCAACTCTTGCCCCTGTCTTCAAACCCACCAGTGAGGGACTGTAAAATCTAGCCCATGGAGTAGTTGTGGCAAATAACATTGAGGGATATAAGAGGAAACTAGATATAACAGATGAGAGAGAAAGCAATAGAAGGATACGCTGATGGGATGAGCTGTTTAGGGTGGGAGGAGGCATGTGTGGAGTTTAAACACCAACATGGAGCAGTTGAGCAGGCTGGCCTCTTTCTGTGCTCTAAATTCTATGTAAGAAAAGCTGTGTGAAGCATTTTAAGCCATTTTAACAGCATGATAAAGTATCACATCAATACAAGTAAATGTTCTCTCTCACATCCTGAACCTTCTCAATATTGATCCTGACTGCTCGCTGTTCCTCCTGTTTGCATGTGAGATGCACTCCTCCAGTGAAAAACTCTACCTCCTCCTGTCCCTCCCCTTTAGGAAGTGTCAGGTCTCTTACTTGCCACTAACCCAACAACATGCCAGCTTAGAACAGTAAGTGCATTGGAGGATTGTGAGCAGGAGCCACTGACTCGTGCTGCCTACTTCGATTTCAATAGCAACTTTGTTCAAAAATCAAGCAAAGGAAAGCGCTTGGCGTGACCTCTAGATGTCCCAAGGCACTTTGCAAACCAATGAAGTTCCTTAAAATTGCCAACAGGACTCTGTTCCCAGTAACTGTTCAGTAAAACCTGTTGTAAAGAGATTGTCAAAGCCGAGCCAAAGCAGAAAGCATTTGGCAGCTGCTCTTGACAAACGAACTACACCCTACACATGGAAATAGTTAGCAATGGAAAAAAAAATTGCTACAACTTACAGCTCCTGCACCAAATGTTAGAAACAATTTAAAGTAAGGAAGTCTTCTTTCTGTCAAAACAGACCATAGCTCTGTTCGTAATTAATTTCAGTTGTCTGGCACAGTTTAGGGAATTCTTGTGTGTCTGCCTTTAACCTGTGGGATTTATTTAGCCTACAGGGTCACCCCATGTTGTGTAACAGCTGTGATTAAAAAAAAACTATGATGATTTGAGAAGTGAAGCTTTTTAAGTTCAGCTACATGCTAGAGGGAGTGGACTGATCTCTGCTTTTTTTGGATTTATAAGGAGGTTCCTCAAAAACTGCAGTCTTCTTTTCTTTACCACCTAGGACTAACTAAGCGGTGAGCATTGAAGGAGAGTAAAATGATGTTTTCTTGGTCTTGCTTTCTGCTGTGTGGCCTATCTTTCTTCAGCAACACAGCAGCTGCAGCTAGCTTAGATACTAGACATGTGGTGCCCATAGAAAGCAACACTCTGACCAGAGAGCTCAACGTCCCTGAGCTAGAAGAGTATGACTACGCTGAACCTGAAGACTATGAAGATGAAGAAGACAACTATAGCTTTCCAGAAGACATGTTAGTGACCAAGAAACAATTTGCAGCTCCCAAGAACTCTGAATCCATGCGTAAAAGATTTAGGGGCAAATCTCGGGTCCAGCGCCTGGCCTTGGTCAACACTGACTTCGCCTTCAATTTCTACAGGAGCTTGTTGAGGTCCCAGTCAGGCTCCAAGAATGTGGTCTTCTCTCCATTCGGCCTCTCCACCATGATGGCCATGGTTATGGTAGGGGCTACAAACAAGACCCAGGAGCAGATCTCCCGGGTTCTGGGCTTTGATCATTTTACCAACACCAAACCAGGGGTGACTGGCAGCGAGGTCCTTCATGACATCTTCCACAAGCTCATCCACAGACTCTTCAAGCACCACTTTGGATACAGACTCAAAGATTTCTCTGGCATCTATGTCAAGGATGGGCTGAAGGTCAGGAAAACCTTTAAGGAGTGGTTGATACATTACTACGGGGCACACGCACAGTCTGTGGACTTTCTGGACCCACAAACAGTCACCAAGTTCAACCAGCTCATTTCAAAGGCCACAAAGGGGAAGCTTCAGGATGTGGTGGAGGACATTGACCCCCGGACGGTGATGCTCATCTACCAGGCACTCCACTTCAAAGGTCAGTGTTTCAGGATACATGTCGTTATTCTAACCATTGATTGAAACATATTTTTACAGGCACAGGGCTAGAATTGACTGTCAAAATAATAGTGAGCGTAATGGTGTCACTAGTATTTATATGCAAATGCTACAGCCACTTCAAACCGGGGCAGATGCGCCATTAAAAGTTGCTGCCTGAGTTGCACTGGCTCTGCAGTTAGCTTCGCAACAACAACATCTCACAGTTTGCTTCTGAAATGTGTTCAGTGGCATCTGGCTGCTGTATTGTGTGGTATACACATGAACTAAATTCGCCACAGTAAGTTGTCTTGTCCATTTCAATGGAAGCACCTTTTAATAATGTGACAAGTGCTAATGATTGCCAAACAACCCCCCTGGCACTGCAAATGAACAATTGCATTTGTCAAGTTTCATTCTTTCAGATTTTAATTATTGGACATTTTTAAAATGTCAAATTTTTAACTTTTCCATTCTGTCTTTTTTCTCTCCCTCTTAATCTAATCATTCTTTCTCCCTCTGTTTATCTTTCTGTATCTGACTTGACATTGAATTCATCCAGTTTAATTTACACTTTCTTCCCGGTCCTTACACTGTTAATTTCACAATCCCTCAATCCTGATTAAGGAGCTACAGTTCCTGGCTCTGTTCACTCAGGTTCGAGATGCCCTCTTTCTCTCACTGTGATGCCATCAGCTTGTACTTTCAGGAACTTGCCATGTAAGGTCAACACTAACTAACAGCAGACACTATTACATGTCCTGCCACAGCAAATTATGGCCCATTATTAAAAAGGCAGTAATATTTTCATGTGACAAGGCTGCTAGGTCCTTAGTAAATGAATTACACTATGTAAAGTGTGACATTTCCAAGAGGTACAGTAGCATATTAGCGTTCCAATATGTTGTGCCCCATGGCAGTACATGGGGCTCTGTCTGCAACCAATCACATGCCAAGCAGAAGCCAGACATTTTAGCCATAGGGAAAGGGAAAGGGAGGGATGGGGACAGAGTAGAAACTATAAAGTAGGAGTAATTTCAGGCTGTTTAGCAGCATTGGTAGCTTTGTCTGCCTACTCTCTTGGGCAGTTATGGATGGTGGGGTACAAGAAGATCTAAACCAGCAGTGGGCAACATGTGGCCCACGGATAAAGCCCATCAAGGTTCTGAGCGCGTCCTGTGAGACATTTTGCTGACTTGTGCGCACTCAGGGTTGCCAGATTCTGCTGGTTTCCATCCACGTAGTTTTTTTGCCTATTGGTATTATTAAGTTATACACATGTGAAGCAACAGCATGTGAAGTGAGGTGTGTGCTGATTGTATACAACATTGACTGTGAGAGCCGTGCACTCCCTCTGCGTTCAATCAAAGCACAGCTACGGTTCAATTATTGAACAGAAAGGGAGGCCATTTTGCTTAATTTGCAATGAGGTGATATCAGTTCCAAAAAAAATACAACATTAAGACATTACGAAACATGCCAATCCTTTCACATAGCAAAATTTCCAATAGGTTCTTCCCAACTTGCTTGACAGCTTCCAAATCTGAAGGAGGGCGTGGAAACCTTTTCTATAATTCATCATGAAATATTTGGTGTGCATTAAATGTATTTAATCTTATTCATGGGGGCAAGGTTAGTGCACGTGCCCGATTTCAATCTTGGGGTCCACTGAGTTGAAGGAGGGTCACTCATGCGGCCCACTCACTAACCTAGGTTGCCCATCACTGATCTAAATGGGGGGGGTGGGGGTGTCATCTTACTAACATAATCAAACACAGCTCAATCAAACCATTGGACACTACAAAAAGGAGTACCTTCTGCCACCTCTGTAACATCGCTCATATCCACCTCTGCCTCAGCACATCTGTTGCTGAGACTCTCCTGCATCATTTTGTTACTCCAGACTTGACTATTCCTATGTTCTCCTGGTAGCCTCTGATCCTCCACCATCCGTAAACCTGAGCTCAACTCTGCAGGTATCCTCACCTACATCAAGTCCCCTTCACCCATCATCCCTGTATACGCTGACCTACATCAGTTGTCAGTCCCTGAATGCGTCAGATCTACAACTTTCATCCTTGTGCTTCAACCTCTTTACAGTCTCACCTTTTCATATTTCTGTAACCTTCAGCCTGTCCTGTAATCTTGCAGGAACCCTGTGCTCCTACATCATCTCTTATTCATCACCCCACAGCATTCAATCCATTACTGGAGACCTGCCTCCAACTGCTCAGGCCATAAACTCATAGCATGAGATTTCCTCGTTAAACCTCGCCACCTTTCTCTCCTCCTTTAGGATGCTCCTTAAGCTTTTAGTCATCGCTCCAAATACTCTTTTCTTTGACTCAGTATCAATTTTGTCTAATTTTGCTCCTGTCAAATGCCTTGAGACCTAATTCATTAATCAAGCTTCTGGTCACCTGCTGTAATGTTGCCCTCTTCAGCACTGTATCAATTATTTGTCTGATTATGTTCTTGCAAAGTTTATTGTGTATTCTACTACCCTAAATGATATGTCTGCTGCAGCTCAGTTGAGAGCATGCTTGCCTCCACGTCTGAAGGCAGTGGGTGCAGAGGCCTGAGCACAAAGGTTTAGGCTAATGCTCCCGAAGCAGTACTAAGGGAATGCTGCACTGGTAGAGATGCTGTCTCTCAGATGAAACACTAATGTCTGCCCTCTCAGATGAACATAAAAGATCCCTTGGCACTATTTCAGAGAAGAACAGGGATGCTATCCCTAATATCTAGCCCTACATTTATCCCTCAATTAGGGTCACGAAAACAGGTTTTTGGTCATTATCATTTGCTGTTTGTGGGAGCTTGTTCTATGCAAAGTGGCTGGTACATTTCCTACATTACAACAGTGGCGACACTTCAAACGTACTTCATTGGGTGTAAAGAGTTTTGGGATGTCCTGAGGTTGTGAAAGGCATTATATAAATGCAAATCTTTCTCTCTTTTCAAGGTGCTGCATAAAGGTCAGTTGTTGTTGTTATAGTAACATCCATTAGGGAATACAGAAGTGGTTCACACTTTGGGGGAATGCTTGATATCCAGTTAAATAGCCCTGGTCTCCATACTTCACCAACGGAGGAACTGGCTTAACCTAGGGCAGCATTTTATATTCCCCTGCCGGCAGGCTGGTAGGTGGAGGTTACGCGTAAAATTCTTCGGATGATCTTCCCGCTGGGTTCTCACCCCTCCCGACCTCTCCACAATTTTATGGTGGGACAGGTGAGGCCCAGGCCGCCCCACTGCACCCACCCTACAGCCTTCGCCCCCAAATGATGCCCTTAAGTGGCTAATTAAGACTGCTTAAGGGGCCATTGCCTGCGCAGACTCAATTTTCAGGCTGGTGGGAGGAGTTCGGGGTCGGGGGGGAGTCCGAAAAGTGACCCTGCTCAGGCCTTTGGCAGGAAGTAGGGGGGTAGAGGGGGGGGCGGTGTGAAGAGTCTTCATCAACAGCCTCCTTTTAACATTAGGCGCCCTCCCTCAAAATCTCTGGCTGCTGCGGGTATTTTCCCCCACCAGCTTCTCCAGGAACACCCCTACCCCCTACTGGCCAGCCCCCCCCCCCCCCACCCCTCCAGGCTTCACCTATCCTCCCCACCCTGAGACCCTCAAAACTTATCTGGTCCTGGAATCCCGGAACTTAGGCTCCGGAGACTTCTTGCAGCCTCAGTCCTGACCACTGCAGCTTCTGGCACTGGCAGGACTGGAGCTGCTGGCCAATCAGATTGGCCGGCAGCTCCCTGAGGCGGGACTTCCTCCCAACAGAGGGCAGAAGACCCACTTCCAGCCAGTTACGCTCGTTGGAGCACTAAATGGCTGTGGGGCAGGCAGTATGGGTGGGGATGTGTTTGAGGCTAACTCCCCAGATGGTGGGAAGGGAAAACCTTCCATCCAAAACACCCTGCTCTTAGTCTAAATAACAAGCCCAAGTTCTGACACTCAACCTTGTTTCACTGGTGTGGTGAGAACACATATCTGTCTGCATTACTGGGCCACTTCAGTTGCAGTGTGATGTTGCCTAGAGGGGCCCATCAGTTAGGAAGAACTAAAAACCAAATACTAATTCCAGAAGCACAGACATGAGAGTAGAGAATAAGACAGCGACACATCAAATGTATCTGTTTATAGTGTAACCCGAGAAACTTGGAAAATCCTGATCATATATTACTACTGGACAGGGTCCAAACTTCACAGATGTTACCGCAGTATATTTATGTATCGTCTGTCAAAAACTGTAGGTTGGAGGTAAAGCGAGCCTTTGAAACACACTTTCCTTTTTATTTGATCCACTCCTCTTGGTTGTGGCTCAGTTGGTAGCGCTGTAGTCTTTGAGTTACGGCAGTTGTAGATGAGGGAAGTGAATGTACTATCGCCAAGTTTGCAGATGACACAACAATAGGTGGGAGGGCAAGGGTGAGGATGACAGAGTCTACAGAGGGTTATAGACAGGTTAAGTGATTGGGCAAAAACTTGGCAGATGGAATATAATGTGGGAAAATGTGAGGTTATACACTTTGGCAGGAAGAATAGAGAAGCTGACTATTATTTAAATGGAGAAAGACTGCAGAAAGCTGCAGCACAGAGGGATTTGGGGGTCCTCGTGCATGAATCCCAAAAAGCTAACATACAAGTTCAGCAGGTAATAGGGAAGGCAAATGGAATGTTGGCTTTTATTTTAAAGGGAATGGAGTATAAAAATAGGGAAGCCTTGCTAAAACTATACAAGGTACTAGTTAGACCACACCTAGAATACTATGAACAGCTTTGGTCCGCTTATCTAAGGAAAGATATACTGTCATTAGAGGCAGTCCAGAGAAGGTTCACTAGGTTGATCCTGGGTATGGAGGGATTTTTTTTTATGAGGAGGTTGAGTAGGCTGGGCCTATACTCATTGGAGTTTAGAAAAATGAGACCTGAGCTTATTGAAACATAAGAGATTCTTAGGGAGTTTGACAGGTGTTATGACACAGCCATTGGTAAAGGCTGAGATGTTTAAATCCGAGATGGAAACTTGAACAACTGTCATATCTATATTTTCAATTGATATGTTTGAGATGCAGCTCTGAATTCAGGAATAAAACCACCAAGGCTCAAGAGGTTTTTTATATAAAACAAAATTAAACATTTAATTTAGCAGCAAATTAAACACATACACATGCCTACAAATTACTACCATTATAACTTTTAAACAAATCCCCAAATTAATCACTCCCAGGTAAATCTTCGCCAAGGCAACAATAACCTTTAAACAGACAGCAGGCAAAGCACATTTGACCTTGCAAATTCAAAATGAGGTCCCTCGCAATTTGTTTCCTTTGTAGTCACAGTCCTAGGCTTACAGGCTGGTTAGATCTTAAATGCCGCTGACTCACACACACAAACTCCTTTTGGTTTATACCTAGCTTCCCCGTTGAATGTAAATTTTCCAGTGTATTACTAGATTTTTAAAAATTTTATCTCTCCCAACAATAATCCTTTCATTCCACCAATTTTATTAGTAACATAAACACATTGCTTGGTGTCTCCTAGCTAGGTGCAAAATTTTACCCATTCTTCTGAATGGTTTATTCAACAAATGCAAATTGCACTTTACCTTTTACTCCCTGCGTTTATCTAATTAACATCTCAAACTACTATACATCAAAGCACCCCGACTAGTTGGCTTTAATCCAATTAAGGCACACATAGACAGGCACATAGGGCTGAATTTTCCCCCCAATGTTTAGGGATGTTTAGGAATGGGCGGGTAGAGGAGCACCTCCGATCGGCACCCCCAAACTGGCGCACGCCGCCATTTTACGTAGGCGGGCCAATTAAGGCCCGCCCAGCATGATGTCTGCAAGGGAGCGCAAGGATTCCCTGAGCCAAGAGTGCACTCTTTTGTGCATGCGCACGGAAGTGCGCATTCATCTCCCTAAGTGCTGCATCAGGGAGTTTGGCTCCTGTCTGAAAAAATTTTTAAAAACAACAGAAATAAATTTCCCTGACATGTCCCCTCATGTGACACTGTCACATGAGTTGGGACATGTCCATCACTTAGATTGACAATTTTATTAAATTTTAAAACCAAAATGAAACCTCATCCCGCCCGTAGATGAGGTTTCATGCTTTTTCTTAAGCCCACCAGGACTCCCAGCCTTCTGACACTCCAGTGTCCATTGAAACTTATTGTTCCTTTTTAATAGTTCAATCAGTGGAGCAACCACACTGCTAAAATTTGGAACAAATTTCTGGTAAAACCCACACATGCCCAGAAAGCTCAAAACTTCTTGTTTTGTTGTAAGCACTGGGAAATCCACGATAGGCTTGACTTTCGCATCTCTCGGAGCCACCTTACCATGTCCAATGGTATGGCCTAGATATGTAATTTGCGCTTTTGCAAATTCACTTTTAGCCAAGTTCATCACCAAATTAACTTTTGTAATCGAAAAATCAATTCTTCCAGATGCTGTAAATGTTCCTCCACTCCTGACTGAAAACTATCAGATCATCAATATAAACAGCACAATCACTTAGACCTGCAACTACTTTGTTCGTCAGTCTTTGAAATGTCGCAAGTGCATTCTTCATACCAAATGGCATGACTTTAAACTGATATAGTCCATTTGGCATCATATAAGCTAATATCTTCTTTGCTCTTTCCAACAACGGTACCTGCCAATATCCTTTTAGCAAGTCAATCTTTGTGATAAATTTTGATTGTCCCACTTTCTCAATGCATCTTCCAACTGTGGTATAGGATAGGAATCTGTCACTGCATTCACTTTTTGATAGTCCACACACAGTCTGTGTGTTGGTTTTGGCACCAACACAATAGGCAAACTCCAGTTGCTGCAACTAGACTCGATATCATTTTGAAGCATGAAATCAATTTATTTTTGAACTTGTGATAACTTTGCTGGATTTAATCTATAAGGATGTTGCCTTATTGAAGATGAAACCTGTACAGACACATAATGTATAGCTAAATCTGTCTTCCCCAATTTATTCCCACAAATGGGTTTGTGTGACTGCAATAGCTTTTCCAAATCACTTTGGAAGGTAACTCAATATTTTATTTAAAATTTTCAAGTACTCACTCATTAACCAATTTGATTTGAGGAAAATCAATTTCAGAGTCCTGCACTTCTACCTCTTCCTCATCATTCACTATCACTAATACCTCTTTTTGTTCCTCTTCCCTGTCAAAGTACTTTTTAAGCACATTTACATGACACACCCTCTGCTTCATTCTTCTATCTGGAGTATTTATTAAATAATTTACACTCAATTTCTTTTCAATCCTGTAAGATCCACTAAAACTTGCATTTAATGAATCACCTAGAACTGGTAACAGAACTAGTACTTTCTCTCCAGAAACAAAACTGTGAGCCTTAGCTTTCTTATCTGACTTCACTTTCAGCACTCGCTGTGATATCTTTAAATATTCCCTAGCCAACTCACATGCTCTGTTCAATCTTTCCCTGAACTTTGATACATTATCCAGGAGAATAGCTTCTGAATTTTGACCCACCGATTTCTCAAGAAACCAATTATAGTGGTCCCCTTACCTCATGACCATAAACTAGTTCAAAAGGACTAAAACCAGTCGATGCAATAGGAGCATCTGTAATAGCAAATAACAAGAATGGAATTCCTGTATCCCAATCCTGTGGATAATCCTGACAATACGCTCTCATCATAGTTTTTAAAGTTTGATGCCATCTTTCCAAAACTCCTTATTATTCCAGATGATAAGCTGTTGACTTAAATTGTTTTAGACCCAAGCTGTTCATTACTTCCTTAAACAGCTGTGACATGAAATTTGAACCCTGATCTGATGGTTTACCCAAGGAAGTACATTGGCAGAATTTTTCAGTTGGCGGGCGGGCTTGCGATCGGCTCCATGCCGCCATTTTACGCAGGTGGGCCAAGTAAGGCCCGTCCAGCATAATAAGCGAGCAGTAGCGTTCAGCGCTACTTGTGCGGGCAGGGGAGGAGGAAGATTGGGGGGTCAGTGCTCTTTCACGCATGTGCATGAAAGAGCACTTCAACCTTGAGGTTGGACAGGTAGCGTTTACAATAACTTTAATTAGATCCTCAATGGCCTTAGTGGACATACACCCAACGTCATAGCGCATCATTTTACACGTTGGCGTGTCGGGCTCAGCCCTGCACGCCTACTGAAAAATTCTGCCCCATATCTTGTAAAAAATTTAGTTAACTCTTCTGTAATCTTCTTCATTGTAATATTTTTTAAACGTATCGCATTAGGGAACCTGATAGATACATCCATTATTGTCAGTAGGTACTGATTTCCACCTTTAGTCTTAGGGAGGGGTCCTACACAATCAATCATGACCCTGGTAAAAGGTTCTTCAAATGCTGGCATTGGGATTAAAGGCGCCGGCTTAGTCGTTGCTTGTTGTTTCCCTGTTACCTGACATGTGTGACATGTTCTACAGAATTTGACTACACCCCTATACAATCCAGTCCAAATAAAAATACCTCTATATCTTTTCCTATGTCTTTCTAATTCCTAAATGTCCCCCATTGGCATTTCATGAGCAATTCTCAGAATCTCATTTCTATATCCTAATGGGATAACAATCTGTTGCACCTCATTCCAGCTTTCATTTGCTGAGACATGATCCTGCCTCCTTTTTCTCATTAAAATATCTCCCTTAAGGGTAAAAACATACTAGAATACATTTTGCTTCTGTTTCTGAGTAAGCTTTCTGATATAATTATTTTAATTGCAAATCATTTTTCTGTAACTCCACTAACCTCCTTGAGTTAAACATTTCAGCTGAATTGTCCTATAGTTTTTCTTCCTGAACAATATTATCAAACACAGTGCCAGCTAATTGGATTTTGATACCTTCTTCTTTCCTTCGAACTGCCTGTCCTTTTTGTTTTTCTTGCTTCAATCTATGTGCCTGTGACCTCATTATCAAACAATCTGGAAACAATCCAGAATGCTCTCTCTGTAACACGGCTGTTGAAAACACTTCTACAGGCTGCTCAATTACAATAGGCTTCACCCACATTTGTGACCCAGTTATATCATTACCCAAAATAAATTGAAGCCCTGCAATGGGCAATTTTTCCACCATCCCAACAATAACTTCACCTGTTTTCTACTTGCTCTTTAAATTTATCTTTCACAAGAGGATAGGTTTAGCATCTCCATGAACCTCGCTTATTATCACCTGCCCCTGCAATACTCCCTCTGAACAACAAATGTCACTATCCCATAGCATTAAGGATTGACTAGCCCCTGTGTCTCTCCACCCTATACACATGGAAAGACTTTCCCTTCACACACAAAGCCTTTAAACATTTCTGCAACCTGCTCCCCAGGATTCTCTTGGTTAAACTGTGAACGCATTCCCACTTTGTTACCTACCAGTGATTCTTCCTGTTTTACCTATGCGTGAACCACTGGCTTTTCCTGCGCCTGAACCTCAGAACCCACAGTACTTTTATTTCCAGAACTTTTCAGTACCCCAATAATTCCAACAGATTTTCCCTGTAATTTCCAACTCACTGACTTTGTGTGCCCCACTTTATTACAATTAAAACACCTCAATTTTTGAATGAAGCTCCTGCCCTCAGCACCTTCCTTTTTATTCTGAGAAAAAACTTCCTGGAAATTTCCAGCTAATCCTCTTCCCTGACTTCCTACCTTCCTTTCACCTTCCCACTTTCTCTCCTTTTCCAATTCGAAAGGGTGACAAAAAAAAAAGATTTAGCTATATGAACTGACTCAATCATCAGCCATCTCTGATGCTTATCTTACAGTTTGAATCCTCTGTTCCTCAACATGAGTTCTCACTACTGAAGGATTGAGTCTTTAAATTATTCCAAAAGAATTACTTCCCTAAGAGATGCATATGTTGTCTCTATTTTTAATGCCCGTATCCACTGGTCAAAATTACTGTTTCATTATCTCAAACTCAATATAAGTTTGCTGTTTTCTCATATTCCTAAATTTCTGCCTGTATGCTTCAGGAACCAACTCATATGCACTACAAATAGCCTTTTTCACCACATCATAATTCACTGATACTTCTTCAGACAGCGAAGCATATACCTTATGCACTCTACCCACCAACTTAGACTGTAACAATAACATCCAGCACTCCTGTGGCCATTTCATCTGTTTAGCTATCTTCTCAAATGAAATGAAGAATGCTTCAATGTCTTTTTCCTCAAACTTTGGAAAAGCTTGTACAAATCTAAACATCTCCCCACTAGGTTTAAGGTTAAAGGTTTTTTTATCATCAGAACTCTCCTCAGAATCTGACTTCTCTTTTCTAACTTCCGACCTTTTAATCAGATATTCCCTTTCTCTTTCTTTCTCTTGCCTCTCTTTCTTTATCCTCCTCTCTTGCCTGAAATTCCAGTTCCAGCTTCCTTTCTTTCTCCTGCCTGTCTGTTTTCTCCCTTTTAAATGCTTTTTCTCTTTCCTTTGCTTCTAATTCAAGTTTTTTCAGTTCCTTTGCTTGTTCAAGTTTGGGCATCTTCATTTGTAACTGAAGTCTCACTACCTCCAGCTGTGACTCAGTAGTGTCAGGTGTCCCTTCCAACTTTAGAGGCTGTGCTATACCTTTAATTATATCGGATTTCCCAACCCCCGCATGTAACCCCAATTGTAATTTATCCGCCAACTCTGTTAATTTACTCTTCGTTATTTTTTGTAACCCAATTAGAGTTGTATCTTCTCCTCCCAGACAAGTCTTAGCAATTGCCAAAGCCATCTTGCAGTCTCACCACTTATAAAAAATCCTCACCAGCTCCTGAAATCAAAGTGCTTCTCATACTCGTAACCTTGCAATTCACCAATTCCAAACCAATCAAGGAATTACAAATATTATCCTGTCAAAAGCTCCCAATTATTATGACACAGCAGTTGGTAAAGGCTGAGTTGTTTAAATCCCAGTGGGAAACTTGAACAACAGTCATAACCTATATTTTCAATTGATATGTTTGAGATGCAGCTCTGAATTCAGAAATAAAACCACCAAGCCTCAAAAGGTTTTTTATATAAAACAAAATTAAACTTTTATTAATTTAACAGCAAATTAAACACATACATATGTCTACAAATTACTACCATAATAACATTTAAATAAATCCCCAAATTAATCACTCCCAGGTAAATCTTCACCAAGGCAACACTAACCCATAAGCACATTTGACCTTGCAAATTCAAAATAGGTCCCTTGCAATTTGTTTCCTTTGTAGACACAGTCCTAGGCTTACAGGCTGGTTAGCTCTTACATGCTTCTGACTCACACACACAAACTCTTTTTGGTTTATCCCCAGCTTTCCCTTTGAATGTAAATTTTCCATTGTATTACTAGGTTTTTAAAATTTTACCTCTCCCAACAATAATCCTTTTATTACACCAATTTTATTAGTAATATAACCACATTGCTTGGTGGCTCCTAGCTGGGTGCAAGATTTTACCCATTCTTCTGAATGGTTTATTCAACAAATGCAAATTGCACTTTATCTTTTACTCCTTACTTTTATCTAATTAACATCTCAAACTGCTATACATCAAAGCACCCAGACTAGCTGGCTTTAATCCAATTAAGACACACACATAGACACAGGCCCTAATACAATTCTAATTTAAAAATAATTTCCAATAACATTATAAACATGACACCGGATGGATGCTGGGAGGTTGTTTGCCTTTGTGGGAGAGTCTAGAATGTGAGGGCATAATCTCAGAGTAAGGGGTCACCCGTTTAAGTCAGCGATGAGGAGGAATTTCTTCTCTTAGAGGGTAGTGAATCTGTAGAATTCTCTACCACAGAGCGCTGTTGAGGCTGGGTCGTTAAGTATATTCAAGGCTGAGTTGGATAGTTTTTTAATCAGTAAGGGCACCAAGGGTTATGGGAAAAAGGCAGGAAAGTGGAGTTGAGGATTATCAGATCAGCCATGATCCCATTGAATGGCGGAGCGGACTCGATGGGCCAAATAGCCTACTTCTGCCCTTATGTCTTATGGTCTTAAGTTGACTCCAGAACATAAGCACAAAAACCTACGCTGGCACTCCCAGTGCTGAATTAAAGAAGTGCTGCACTGTTAGAGGTGCTATCTCTCAGATAAGGCATTAACCTGAGGTCCTGCCTGTTGTAAAACATCCCATAGCACTATTTTGAAGAAGAGTAGGGGAGTTCTTCACCACCACCCCTCACTCCATTCCCCCCGCCAGTGTCCTGACCAGTATTTACTCCTCAGAAAATCTGGTCATTATCACATTGCTGTTTGTGGCATCTTGGTTTCCTACATCACAACGGTTACTGCTCTTCAAAAGTGTTTAATTAGACTTTGGAAAGCTGAGGTTGTGAAAAGTGCTATATAAATGCAAGGCTTTCTTTCCAAAGACACTGACTCTTCCGAGTTCAGTAACTATCAGCAGCTCTCAAAACATAATTAGTTGTCAGCTCTCCTCCATTGGTGTCTGTGACTCCAAAGATTTTTGGGTCAAGTCCAGCTCCAGAAAAAGCTATGCTCACACCCAATGCGATATTGGTACTCAGTTGTATTCTCTCACCTGGTACCACATACCTTCCACAAGGAGAAATAATCTTGATCTTTATTTTCTCTCATTCCCAAGTCCAGGAGCACTAATTATGACACCCCAATCTGAATGGCTAATTCGACATAGACCAGGGATCAAATCTCTGCCTTTTGCTCTGCATGCCTCATTCCCACCCCAAATGATGACTTTGATGCAGTCGCTTCATGGAACAGCTTATGGTTGTCATTTTCTATTTGATGTTAAGGATTGCAATAGTTTAATTTGTGCCTGCAAGTATTAACATCAAGAATTGTAACATTCCATCTTCCAACAATCACTGTGAATAAGAAAACAAAAAGGGGTAAAAAAAAGAAGGTATTTCTAATCCTCCTAAAGGAGAGCCCCACAGGAGAGACATCACCAGATCAGACTATTCAACCTCCCACGTGGAGGGCTGGAGTTTCTCGGATTCTGACACCTTGATGTTGTGCTGTGTGAATATTAGCTTCCACAAGTAAAAAGACATTCTTGTGCAGTTCCATAGCTTGCTGTTTTAACAGAGGTTTCAACCTCTAGAAGAATGGCAGGTGGAGGGATTGCATGGGATCACCTTAAGTAATAATAATCCCGCAGCAAAAGGAAATTTAAAAGCAACAAGGTAGGATGCAGGAAACAGCCTGCAGAGCGTTCAGCAGCAATGAATTTTGTTGAATTCTTAGATGGCAGTTTTCTTTAAAACATGTGTCCCAGCACAGTAGCCCCTATTTTAATTGGATGTAAACTGGTGATATTCTCAGTTTGCCTGCTATTCAGAGGAAACCTTTTCAAAACAGTTACAGAACACTTCCAAATCTTGGTAGATTCAGCGAATGTTACTGAAAGAGGCCGTTTGGCCCATTGCGCTTGTGCCAATGTTACAGAGTTGATCTTCCAGGCAACTTTTCTCGGTGGACACATTTAACTTTATTTACAAGATTGCAGCAGCAACTACATGTGCGCATCAAACTCCACCGGCAGAATTTTGCCATCGGCGAGCAGGGGGTGGGACACACTCGCCAATGCGTAAAATGACGCAGGATGATGTCAGGTGGAACCCCCGACATCATCCCGCCCCAGTTAAATTTTCAGGAAGGTGGGGGCACAGCAAAATCAGCTGCGGGTCCGCTGACCTGTCAATAGTCAATTGAGGCCTTTGACAGGATCATTTAAACAATTAAAGGACCTGCCCGTCCAACCATAAGGTTGGCGGGTCGGCCAGAAGCCCCAGTGGCAAAGAGATAAAACATGAACCCTCATCCAGCGGCGGGATGATGTTTCATGCAGGGTTTTAAAAATTGTAAAAAGATGTTCTGTAAATTATGAACATGTCCCAACTCGAGGGGACATGTAATGGAATTTTTTTTTTCTATTTTTAATATTTTTCAAAGTCCAGGCAATCTCCCTGAGGCTGCACTTAGCCTCAGGGAAACGTGCACTCTTTCATGTGCATGCGCGAAAGAGCGCACTCTTGATTTCAAGGATTCCTCCTGCCCACACAGGGACCACACAGCGCTTCCCAGCGGACATCACGCTGGGTGGGCTTTAATTTGCCCACCCACGTAAAATGGCGGTGATCAGCTCCATGCCAGCCGGCAATTGGGTTGGGCCCGCCCACCCGACAAGCAGAAAATTCTGCCCCGTAACTAAAGAACAGCTCTCTCCGAGAAGTTCCCTGCACTGCTAACTCATTGGTTTACATAGATCATGTGATCATACAACACTGGATTATTCTTAAAGCGACAGTCCTATGTTTCTCAAAAATATAATTACTAAATTCCCCCCTGACTTTAACTGTTCTGTACATGTTATATTTACAAGGATATTTATCTCATGACATTACAATATTTACACAGGTCATGAAATTACAAGTTGAGTCTTTCAGGTGGTTTCCCGATCCACGTGGAATGTCACTGCTCCATAACTTCCGATTCTTTGGCAGGAACCAAATTCTCTGGAACTATATTAACATCAGGTACCTTGTTAGGCACATGTAGTTCAGTATCTTCCACTCCGACAAAGACATCGGGCATGTCTGTTCTTGGCTGAACAACTTCAACAGGAACCACAAGTTCAGTAATGGTTACAGGTGGAAAAATATCTTGTTGGGGTATTTCTCTTTTTCTTAAATGATCCACATGCTTACGGGTGATCCGGCGCTCCACTTCCAGGTGGTACAACAATGGCCCAGTCACTGAACTCATTATACCAGGTAACCACTTCTGTCCTCCACCAAAATTGTTCACATATACTGCTTCTCCGACAGTAAATTGTCACTCACGAATATTCAAATCACAAGTTGCTTTTTGGTTCCCTTGACTTTTCTCCACCTTCCCCTCCAAATTGGGAAGTATCAGGCTTAGTCTTGTCCGAAGACGGTGCCTCATCAGTAATTCTGCATCTTTTTTCTACTTATCTTCTTCTTTCTACCACAGAATTTAGTCTTGGCCTTCTTTTTGACTTCACTGTCAGCCAGACTTCTCTCAGATGCAATCTCAGCTTGTCTTAGTTCAGTAGTTGAGCTACCCAAGACTTCATTATCTACTTGCATCTTGAAAGTTCTGCGACTTTGCTTTCAAAGTCTCTTTAGCTTCATTTAGCTGATCCTTCAGCTCTTCTGTCTCCTTCTTGTATCTGCTGGCTTCCTCCTGGAATCTTGAACATAGCTGAGTCTTCTCTGTCAACTGGTTCTTCAGTTTGTCAAAGTGTTAAATTCTGTTAAATTCTTCCTGTTTCTTTTTGTAATTTTCCAGAGATACAAACTTTGACCTGAGGGATCCTTGTAGCATGTGAAAGTCTTTCAATAGGTTTTCCTTTTCTTCGCGAAACTCACAGTTCATCTTGAACTCTGTCATTCAGCAGAGTCTCCTTGAGTTTCTTCTGCTGTTCTTCCATGTTGTTGTTTAAGACAGTCTTCATTTCTTCAGGTTGCTGAATGATTACACACTCATTTTTCATCCAGTTGTGGTCCTTGGACTCTCCAGGCTCTTTCTGAAGTACCTTGCCTTGTTCCTTTTTCAACTCAGGAACTCTCCCAGCTTCCTTTTGAAATCTCACTGGCCAATCGAGGTTAATTTTCCTCAACCAATTTTGACCTAGATGGCTTGGTCTTCTCTCTTCTACCACCATCACTGGTAGCTGTGCCAACTGGTGTCTATAATGAACAGTCACTCTGGTGATACCTTTTACTTGGATTACTTTTGCCTGTATACGTTTCCAACTTGGCAGATGTTTGTTCAAAATTTAATTGCTGATCACCTTTATTTAAATATCTGAAAATGTGTTCTCCTATTACAGTGGTAGAAGTACTCGTGGCTACTTCCATTTTTAATGGTTTACCATTCACTTGCACTGTGACAATAATTGGTTCTGTCTTCCCAAATTTCATGTTGAATAATGAATTAATTTCAGAATTGGTCGTTTCTGGCTCTTCCACACTATAGACTTCATTGGACTTTGTTTGCTGCTTGGAAGCCTGTTTAAATCTTGCTTTGCAATGTTTCAATGTGTGTCCACTTCTGTGACAAAAATAACACTCTACCTTTTTAAATTGCCAATCATTAGGAGAATGATTGTTTCCACTTTGATAAAAATTAGTTTGACTTTGTTGCTAAGCTGTTTCCTCTAAATTTTCGGTTAGCAGGGGCTGTTCCCGTTTTGCGGTAGAGTCCCGACTGTTCACGTCACTTTTGGCTGACTGTTCCCACCTGACTAGGAGAATGGCACCATTTTGCGCCCCTTGAATCACTTGTGAATCCCTTACAGTGCTTTCCATCACCAGTGCTATTTCTTTAAATCAAAATTCACTTCAGCCAGCAATCTTCGCTGAATAGCGTCCTCCTGCGTGCCATATATCAAAAGGTCCCTGAAGATGTCATTGAGAGTTTCACTGAAATCACAATATTCCATTAATTTTAATTTCACCATGTAGTTGCAAAGGTCTCTCCCGGGCCTCTATTCCGTGAATTGAATCCGAACCTCTCCAATGTGACTGAGGGCTTGGATTGAAAATGTCCCTTAACAAAGTCTATTAATTCACTGAAGGTCTTTGAATCTGGGGCACTGGGGGCTGTCAAGCTTTGAATTAAACTGTAGGTCTTGCTCCCACAAATACTCAGGAGAATCGCTCTCCTCTTTTCCTCCCCCATCATTTCGTTGGCTTGAAAGAAAAATGCAAGACCTTCTATATATTGAGACCAGTCGTCTCTGGCTGTTTCAAAGGGATCAATGCTGCCAAACTGTGGCATCTTGGATGAGTATATCTTCCTTTTTTTAAATAATCTTAGATACTCACAATTGCTTGGCAAGATACAGCATCAGATCTGATTTATCCTCGTCACCAGTTTGTTATAGAGTTGATCTTCCAGGCAACTCTTCTTGGTGGATACATTTAACTTTATTTACAAGACAGCAGCAGCAACTATATGTATACATCAAACTCTATAACTAAAGAAGAACTCTCTCCCAGAGGCTCCCCATGCTGCTAATTCTTTGGTTTCCACAGATCATGTGACTTTACAACACAGGGTTATTCTTAAAGCTACAGTCCTATGGTTCTCAAAGCTATAATTATGATAGCCAGCTCTTCAAAAGAATGATCCAGCTAGTCTCTCTCCCTTGTTCTTTCCCCATAGCTTTGCAATTAGATTTTTTCTTCTCAAATTTACATCTAAATGGCTTTGCAAAGTTACCATTGAATCTGCTTCCACCGCCCTTTCAGGTGGCACATTCCTCGTGGGTGTAAAAAAAAATGCTCCTCATCTCCTGATTCTTTTCTGATTCTTTTGCCAGTTAGCTTTAAGTCTGTGTCTTCTGGTTAGCAACCCTTTACCACCAGAAACATTTCTGCTAATTTACTCCGTTTTGAACACCTCTATTGAATCTGCCCTTAACCTTTCTGCTCTGAGAACACTTTCAGCTTTTCTGGTCTCTCCACATAATTGATGTTCCTCATCCTTCTTAGAATTCTGTCAAATCTGAGTTGCACCATCTCCAAGACTACTGATTTGTTAGCAACTTTCAAAACAAGCCTTCACCCATTCTGGCCATTATGTAAACGTTTGTGGAAATTATTTTCTGCACATTAATCATGCTGACTGCAATAAGAAATGTTTATGTGCCCTGAGCCACAGAATGTTTCTGGAACAATTTTTTTAAAAAAATATTTTTAGTCTGCTTCGATGATGATTCAGTGGGCAGACCAGGAAAATAGGAAGACCCAACACGCTTTAATGCCTATGAAGTACTTTTTGAAGTGTACTCACTGTTGTAATGTAGGAACCACAACATCCAATTTGCACACAGCAAACTCCCACAAACAACAATGTAATTATGACCAGATAATATTTTTTAGTGATGTCGCTTAAGAAATAAATATCAGCTTCAAGATCAGGGAGACGCCCCTGCTTTTCTTTGAAATAATGCCATGGGATCTATTCTATTCACCTTGGAGAGCAGACAAGGTCTTGGTTTAATATCCCATCTGAAAGACAGCCCTCCGTCAGTACTGGGATGGAGTTCAGCCTAGATCTTTGTGCGCAAGTCTCTGGTGTGAGATTTGAACCCACAATCTCTGATTCAGAGGTATACACCAAGTAAACATCTCAGCCTGGCTGAGATCTCCACACACCCCCACCCCACCCCCACAACATTGCCCCTCAGCTTCAATGCCCAATTTTGCATTAAGCTGATTTTAGTGAGGCAGAAGTTGGCTATTCAGTGTCTCCAAACTATGGAAAGTTGAAAATTGTCAGCTAAAATTCCTTCATCTGATTGCTATAGTGATGCCTAATACAATGTATTTGAAGATTGGCAAGGACAGGATCAGGCAATTAGCGATCTGTTAGTGCCCCAAGACATTGTGGGAGCCGTTGGCTCGCAGGAGAGGAGCGGAAAAAATGTAGGAAAAATTAGACTCATAGATCAAAGAAAGAGGCCATTCAGTCCACCAAGCCAATGCCAGATCTTTGATAAAGCTATCCAATTAGCTACACTTCCCCGTTTCCCCTCTTTCCCTGTGGCCATTCCCTATGACTCAAAGAAACATCAAGGAGATTGCTTTAAGCAATAAAGAACAATTCTGATAGTGG
Organism: Carcharodon carcharias; assembly: GCF_017639515.1. Taxonomy (NCBI): domain Eukaryota; kingdom Metazoa; phylum Chordata; class Chondrichthyes; order Lamniformes; family Lamnidae; genus Carcharodon; species Carcharodon carcharias. The sequence continues at coordinate 150,527,228 of NC_054476.1, read as the reverse complement.
AAATATTCTTGAGGGGACTTTGTATTAAAAAACACCAATAATGTTTGTGGGCTCCTGTTGTTTGTTTTGAATTCATGCACTGGGAGACAACTCTACTATTATTTGGATCATTGCAGTAACTAATGCAATGATTTTCCACAGCGTTATCATCCTTGTCATTGTCATCAATCTTAGCTCACAGTGCAATGGTACACGACTTTGTTATTACTCTGCAAATCCATTCTGTTTGCAGGCTTGTGGGAGCATAAATTTATTAAAAGCAAGACCGCTGTGCTCCATTTCCACACCGGCAAGTCAGCAGTGGTGAAGGTGCCGATGATGTATGTCAAAGCAACCATGCTTGCCACCACGGATCACATCCACGAGTGCGACGTCATCAGCCTTCCGTACAGTGCCAATGCCAGTATGCTGCTCATAGTCCCCTATAAAACCTTTGGCCTGAGGCACATTGAGAGAGAACTCAGCTGGGAAATGGTTGACAACTGGCTCAAGGACATGACCAACAGGTAGCGTGGCAGCATTAAGGATGCATTTGCACTTCACTCTCTTCCTTGAAAGGATCTAGTTAATGACTGAGAAAGTGGGATATTTGTGTATCTGGGTGTGTTTCTGCAAGGTTGTACTTTTCAGATGATTACAGAAACTATCTTTTTTCCCCGGAAAAGGTGGTGTAAATTTTTAATTCATAAACAGAGGGTGACTAATACTGGGGAGTGGGATATATTTTACTTTTTGCGTCCTTCGTGCACTTAAAGCGAGGCCCTATTTGCCCTCTAAAGTGGACTTCAAGGATTCCACAGCACTATTTTGAAGAAGAGCAGGTAAGTTTGCCCCAGCTAATATTTATCACTCAACCAAGGTCACTAAAAAGACGATGCTGTCATTACCACACTGCTGCTTGTGGGAGCTTGCTGTGCATAAACTGGCTGCTGTATTCATGACTCATTAACCACACTTCAAAAGTACATCATTGGCCATAAACAATTTTGGGACATCTTGCAATTGTGAAAGAAATGCAGGTTCGTTCTTTGCTATATCATCATCAAATGCTGCATGATATACCTCACTGCTAACCTTTAAAAGGCAGTTCGAGCTGTGTTCCTGTCAACTTTCCAATCCCCACTCTCATTATCCTCACAATCTCCCATTGATACTGGGAGTTCAGGGTTGTGCACCTATAGTTTATATTAAGCTTGTCTTGCTGAGAGACATAAGGACAAAGATGAGTAGAGGGATGGGGAAAACTTGGCTGTTAAGTAGTTCTGATGATCAAGTTAAAGGATCAGGTTATGGTGACAGCATATGGTGAAAGTAGGAGTAGAGGGATACAATGCCCATAGTCGGGAAGGTTTCACAGCCAATCTTAGTCACTTATCTGAAAATCTAACCCTTAGTAATTGGCATTTCCCTTTCTTTAGGCTTCCTCTCTCTGCCATGTGAATATCCATCTCCAATTATTGAATTCTGTCTATCTCTTTTCAGAACGCTACACTGTATCTGAACCAAACTTTTTATTCATTGTATAAAGATGTGGCTCAAGCAGCTGGTGTTAAAGATTACTAAAGGATGTAATAGGGTAGACAGAGATGGCCTAGAACAAGGGGCATCACCATAAAATTAGAGGTAGGTCATTCAGGGGTGATGTCAGGAAGTACCACTTCACACAAAGGGTCGTGGAAATCTGGAACTGTCTCTCACAAAAAAGCTGCTGAGGCTGGGGTTTAATTGCAAAGTTTAAAAACTGGGTTGATTGATATTTGTTAGGCAAGGGTATGACGGACTACAGAGCCAAGGTGGATAAATGAAATAAAGACACAGATCAGAATTCAATTCTGCTAATTGATTCACAGAATGGGCTCGAGGAGGTAAAATGGTCCACGGCTATTCCTATGCTCCTAGATTGCACTATACCACATCAGCATACGGATCCAGTGTCTCAAATCCAGCTATCCAAAAACTGGAGTTGCCCACAAACGGTAATTTTTAGAATGTGCCAAGCAACCATCTTAATTCAGTAAAATAGAAAATATCTCACCTGGACAATTTGGCTAGATGATGCATTGGCATGAAATGACGCCTGACTAGTTATTGGCTTTCCTGCTTAGCGGGCCGGCCTTATCCTGTGCTCTGAGTGAACCTTGACCCCCCCCCCACCCAATCCGGCTTGGCCCGAGCCACCCATGGCCCAAATCTCCCGACCTGAAACCCGATAAGATGCAGCACAGCCTTGGTCCCGAGGTTGCCAGTTTTGAGACACTGTGTTTAATTAGGAGACTCCAGTTGGCCTCAAAGTTCCCTGTCTAAGGAGGGTGAAGCAAGAATCCCCCTCCCTCTCAGTGTTCAAGGACTGCGCAAGGGAGTTCACACTTGCGTGGGTGTAGCCTGAGTAAGCCTTATGGTTCAATCGTCTGTCAGCACTCACGCACGAGCAAACCTGTGGAACTGGACCTCAATCTTCTTTACATGGAGAGTTATGAGGCTGCGGAATTCACTTCCAAAGTTATTAAGGCAGAAACAATTTCAGCAAACTAGGCACTGGTTTGGATATGTGAATGAAAGAAAAAGAGGTTGGCAGGATATGGGACCAGGGTGGGTGAATGTGATTAGAACCATTTGCACCCAGGGAGATTAAATGTGTTGTCACGACGGTGAATTTCTACAAGGCACTGTCTTCAGGAGAGGAAACGGGAAAAGTGATAGAAAGAGCAAAGGAATTCCATACAAGCCAACTGTTCATCTGCAAGGTAGCTGGTCCCTGTGGGGGAAATCAATAAAAAATTTATAATTTTAACATTTAAAATTTAGAGTAGTCAATTGAAATTTAAAACCCAATTAACATTTACAGCCTACTTTAAAATGGTACAGATACTGATGTAGGACTCAACCTAATAGGATAACATCAAGCTGCTATGAGCAGGTCCCTTATTAAACATTTTTTATAAAGAAGGATGAGCAATGGAGAGATAATTCATCTTATGTTTACAGGCAATTTCATTCTTTACTTCATTTCCCTGAACTATTTAAAAAAAACACTTTAGCTATTAAGATCAGGCTCACTAGGTTGTTCTGTGTTTCTATACAAGATCTCCCCTCCTCCAAGGCAGCAACCTGACGTGGAGGTATAAAGAATGAACTTGCATTTATATAGCACCTCTCTTGACCTTGGGATGCCCCAAAGTACTTCACAAACAATGAACTATAGTCACTGTTGCTATGTAGACAAACATAAGGTTCTAGCAACAGCAAGTTAAACGACTGGGTGATTTACTTTTGATTAAGGGATAAACGTTGACCTCCACCCTGGACGAACTCCTCACAGACAGGACATCGGCTTAATGTCTCATCTTTCAGATGAGACTTCAACCAACGTGCAGCACTCCCTCAATGCTGCACTGAGGTGTTAGTCTAGATTGTGTGCTCTAGCCCTGGAAGGGGATTTGTCCTTCCTGAATCAGTGGCTAGAGTACAATTATTGAGCCAAACTGACACTTAATCCTGGGGAGTGTGACAGCTCCCTCTGATACCTCTCTCGAGCAGCTATTCTTGAACTGTGGGACAGGGTAGTGAATAAAATGCAGGGCTGGGTTTTACGTCTGCACATTGGGCAGACCATTCCCCACGCGAACAAACATTTGGGTGCGGTGTTGTTGGGTCGGCAATACAACGTCATCGTGCCAGCCTCCGAAATAAAGGAAGGTGAACAGATGTGGAAATCGGCAGCCTGCCTGCCATCTCCAAATGACTAATTAACAAGCTATTGAACTTGTTAACGACCCAGTCATCTGTAATTTTTTTGCCACCCGCTGCATTTTTTGGGCATTGGGCGTGAGAAGATTGGGGGTGTTTTATGGCAGCTATGATGAGGTGGCACAAGGCTGGAAAGAAAAGGCCTGCCACTGGGACCATGGCTGAGTGTGGCAGCAGGTTCTGCTGGTGAAGGTGACAGTATCTGCATGTTCCTTTTTAACTCTTTTTTTTTTAGCTTTCTTGAGCCAGCCATACAAAATAAAGAGAGCAGGGGGTCTTTAAACTTGTAGCTGTGACTGACTTCCTGTTCACATCAATACCCCTCTGCCACACGATGACCCGGTCTACAGTCCGACTGGGTGTGAAGCCCCCCTTTGCACCTCTAATTGGCCATCTGATGTTTGATTTGATGAGCTGCGACGGTGGGGGTAGGAGTGAGAGGACTGCTCAGTTTCTGTTCCACCTCCCTCACCCTACTGAAAAACGTAAAATGTGGCCTGTCATGCAATGGCTCAATACCTGCCCGTGCAATGAAGATGGTCATTGGGGAACTATAGGTTTTACCCTTTACAACATTTTATGATATTCTGCCCTTTATCTTGACGGGTTTCTTTGGTGTCCAGATGTTGCCAACATAAGAAAAGTTTGGCGATGGACGTGCAGAACCAAATTGACCATCTTATGGTAGACCTTATAATCTGTTACCTACACCAGGCAGGTCCACACTGCCCAAACCACGGTTAATAATTGACTAGCCAGCCTGGCTCACTAATGGAGCATGGAGAGGTTGACCAGCCACTGGGAGTTGGGATTCTTCCCATTAATCTCCAGATACCATTCGAACCAATTCGCTAGCTGATGGGAGTGGCCACGGTTTGACATCAGGAACCTCACCAGCACTCTGTCCCGATTTTAGCTCGAAAAATTCCAGGAGTATCCCAAGACACACTTGGGATTCTCATTGTCTGAACTCTCTAGATTGAGGCAGATGATATGTGTCTTAATGAGGAGAGAATGTGCACCAAAATCAGAGAAACAGTAATTTTGCATGTGTAGATTTCACCAGTAGCTCAGTTTGTAGATGTTTAATTATGATGTTTGCCTCAGACTCAGGTAATCAAGAAGTAGATTTTCCTCATCAAAAGTGTTCAGCAGAGAGAATAATTCCACCAATCCAAGTCTTTAGTCAGATACTAAGCACGTGCTCAGAGTAGTCTGGGGTGACAGAGACTCTGATGTTGCCTTCTTTCTGTGGAAAGGTGTCTGGTTTTCCTAGCAGCTGAGAATGGAGATTCACAGAATACTAGAATCGCAGAGGTGAATCTATACCCCAACCTTCTATGCAGCCCAAGATTTCACTATTTTCTGAATTTTGTGTGGAAAAATTATTAATTGATATTATTCACATACAAACAGAAGGTGCAGCACATTAGAATGCAGGGTGCATGCCCTTTATGTTAAGTTACAGATTTGGATCAACTGTAGATACTGCAATGACTGCTTAACCCAAGGTGGTAACTGGTCTCACGCTTGTAGAAGTTCACTCACACTGTACTATATCTACGTGTATGATCAATAGCTCAAGCCAGATACACAACATTAGCTCCTTGTGATCTGGAATAGATTATTGGCAGAATTTTCCCCCCATTGGGGGATGGGGGGAGTTGGTGGGCGGGCGCGTGCAAGCGCGCTTCTGATCGGCACCCCTGATGTGAGGCCCGGCGCCATTTTACATGGGTGGGCCAACTAAGGCCCAGCCAGCATGACATCCACAGTGAAGCGCTATGCACTCCCTGTGCGGGTGGGGTGGAATCCCTAAAATCAAGAGTGCGCTCTTTCACGCATGTGCACGCAAGAGCGCACTCATCTCCCTGAGGCTAAGTGCTGCCTCAGGGAGATTGCCTCTACTGTCAACAATATTAAAAATAGAAAAAAATATGCCCTTACATGTCCCCTCATGTGATAATGTCACATGAATTGGGACATGTTTCTAATTTCCATAACAACTTTATTACAATTTTTAAAACCCTACATGAAACCTCAACCCGCCGGTGGAAGAGGCTTCATGTTTTTTCTAGTTGCCGCCGGGACTCCTGGCCTGCCCACCAACCTTAAGGTCGGATGGGCAGGTCCACTAATTACTTTAACTGATCTGTCAATGGCCTTAATTGGCCATTGACAGGTCGGTGGGCGCGCAGCTGATTTTGCTGCGCCCTTGCCTTCCTGAAAATTTAAATGGGGCACGGTGGCGTTGCTCGGGGAGTTCCACCCAAAGTCACCACGCGTCATTTTACGTGTCGACGAGTAGGCCCCGCCCCCGCTCGCCAACAGTAAAATCCTGCCCTATGAGTCTGATGCATGTGGATTTTTCCAATTTCACCAAAGGCAAATCAGTTGGTGAGAGATGGCTTGAAACTAGTTGCTAAACTACTTTATTACACATCATATAGAAGTACAGAGCGATCAGATTAATTTATTGCTGAAAAAAGTGGTCTCTGATTGGTAGAGGTGTTGCCATGGAAAATGCCTCAACAAACAGAGCCCACATGCCAACCAATCAGCACTCCCTTCTCATGCAGTATAAATGGTTGTTCCCTTTTGTATTGGTATTCTTGCAAATCTATCCTACTGAGTGCAAAACGAAAAGCTTCGACGACATGTCTCTTTTTTCAGTAATTCTCAGATTCATTTACTTAGATCAACACAACTTGTTTTTGCAAAATGAAACAAATAATGCACCATGCTTTTCTCACATTACTGGACCATTTTACTTAACTTGGAATCATTTGGCATAATGGTATTGTCACCGCACTGGTATTCCAGAGACCGTGCTTTGAATCCCACCATTTGAACTCAAATTTTTTTACAAACCTGGGATTAAAAGTCTAATGATGACCATGAAACCATTGCCAATTGTCGTAAAAACCCATCTGGTTCACTAATATACTTTTAGGGAAGGAAATCTGCTGTCCTCATTTGGCCTACATGTGACTCCAGACCCACAGCAATGTCGTTGACTCGTAAATGCCCTCTGAACAAAGGCAGTTGGGGATGGGCAATAAATGCTGGCCTAGTCGGGCAATGCCCACATCCCAAGAACAAATAAATTTTAAAAAACTCGCCTGCCTTTTTCTGCCTGACTGATTGTGTAAGCATCCCCTTACAAAAAGCTCTCACTCCATTTTTATCTTTCCCCATGGAGGTTAAGGAATTTTCCAACACAATGAATGTGAACTGCTTTTTGGTTTAAAAATGATGATCTGAATGAGCTAAAAACTGATCGCTGTGACAGAAACAACTTTCCAAGTACCACACGAATCTTCTTTTGGGTCCTTATCTTCAAGATCTGAGAATGCGCTTTCGCTTTTAAAATGAATTAAATATTGCTATACTCTCCAAATCCTTTCTGTGGATAAACACAGGTCAGAACATCCTGAAACATGACAACATCTCGTGGAATTAGTCAAGGGGATAAGAGCACCCTGCAGAGTGAAATAAATAAAAAATCAAAGGGCAAGTTTTGTTGAGCATTCCTTAGCACGATCACAGGTCTGGAAATAAGCTCACTGATTATTGTTTGTACCTGGAAGCAGTGTGTAGGTCAAAACAATCCTTTCACAGTAGCCGTGTAGGCATTTTAGTACTCAGATCTACCTTTACATCAGTTAAGAGTGATCCACAAATTTCCAGCCTATCACTTCTTTTGACACCATCAAGATCAAATAATGTTGTTCCCCAACTGATCAGCCAGCATTGCACAGATAATAAGCCTGAAAGCTTGCATGCATTAACATATCAAAAACGTGAGGGAATTGCTAAAACTATTAACACATGTACATCACAGCAGGAAACTGGTCGATCGAAATGGTCTGGTCATATTACGCCTCCACTTTAGTGTCTTGTTTCCCAAAGTACAAGACAAAGAATTATTTCAATAAAGTAGCGGCCTGAAGACACTTCTTGCATTCTCAATATTCTGGCCTGTTTTAAGCTCCATATGAAAAAAATAATATCCAACATTTTGCACTAGGGGCCTCTACTTTCACATGACTATCATTAAAAAGGGATTAAAATCTGACCCTATTAGCTGTAGTGTCCTTGCTGCTGGTTGTGGCAAGATTTATGGAGACCGCGGTGAATTAGAAACTGCTGGGTCTGTTCCATCACAACAAAACTCTGACTGGCTCACAGAAAACTTCCGACATTCTCAATCCTATCATAGAATCAAAGAATGATGCAGCAAGGGGAAGTTATTCAGCCCATTGTGTCTATGTTGGCTCTTTGAAACCTATCCAATTAATCCCATTACCCTACCTTATCCCTACAGCCCGGCAAATGTTTCTCCTTCAAATATTTATCCAATTCCATTGGAAAGTTATTATAGAATCGGCTTCCACCAACCTCTCAGGCAGTGAATTCTCACAAGTCACTTCTTTAAAAAAAAAATTCTCCTCATTCGCCTCTGGTTTTTTTGCCAATTATCACTAAACCTTGTCTTCAGGTTACTGACCCTTCTGCTACTGTAAGTAGTTTACCCTTAATTACTCTATCAAAAACCTGCATGAGTTTGAATACCTTTAATGAACTTCCCTTCAACCTTCTCTGCTCAAAGGAGAACAGCTCCAGCTTCTCTAGGCTCTGTGTAACTGAAGTCCTCCATCCTTCGTACCATTGTGGTAAATCTCCTCAGCACCCTCCATCAGGCTGCAGAGCTCATTGTTCAGAAATGGACTGATTCTCTTGATCCCTCGCAAAAAAGATGCCCCAAGCTCCACTTTTCCGAACCTTTGATGGACGTTCATGTTCATTTAGAAATTGGTTTCTTGGGCGAGTGCTGACTGAACATGCAATGTCCTCAGGGAATACAAACAGCAAGTTAACGATATGTGCATTTTCCCATTACAATATTGGTGCAGCAATCCTTCAATGTTGGTATTTTATTCTGCAGCCAACTAAAAGCATACGGAATTGTTAAACATGCCATATTTGCTTCTCAATAGAGGAGCCACCAGAGGCTGATAGATTTGTCCAGTGATGAGTTTGCCTACATAATGGTGACAACATGTCAAAGTACCTCATGGTGTGGAGCACTTTGAGGTATTGTTGAGCGACTTGGTAAGGTGCTGTGAAAATGCCAGTCTTACTTTTTATTTTATTTATAGTTGAATTCTGCTGCCCGGTTCAGGAAATCGTCTCATACAGGATCAAAGGCTGGATTACTCACCAACTAGTCTCTGTCAAGAAACTGAAATGTAGGCACCAGCTCATTAAAATTAGATATGGAAAAGGGAAATACAAAAAAATGTAGCATTAGAAGTCTGAAAATAGTATTTTTGAACCTTATGGATTTTAATGTATCCTGCAGTGTATAACACTCGGATTTATTTATTGGACACATCTGACATCCAGTGCAAATTAGTTAACAAGACTCGTGAATTTAGATATACTACTGACATCAGAAGATTGAGACATTAGGCTACGGTTCTGGATTGGCTAATATATTGAATTTTTTTTTAAAGTCTGCAAAATTATTGAGTACTTCACTTGATTGGCTCTTTTGGCACAGTGCATGCTGCAGTGTGTACAGGATGAACTACAGCAACTTACCAATGTTGCTTCAATGGCACCTCCCTTGCATGTTCAGACCGAGGAAGACAAAGTAGCTGTGATGTGGATGTTTCACGGATAGAGGCCTATGAGAAGGTCAGCCATGTCAAAGTCACACAGTATGCTAACTTGGCCACGTATCTGTGACCTTCATCATCGCTGGGTCAACATCCTGCATTTTCCCAACACAATATTGTGGGAGCACCATCACCACAAGTTCTGCAGGGATTCATAGTTAAAGGCCATCATCACCCTCCTAGGGCAACTAGGGATGGGCAATAAATGCCCATATTACCAGCCACATCCCAAAAACACACTTTTTAAAAAGATGCTTTTAGACTAGCATCACAATTGAAAATACTGTAGCAGTGGGCACAGAACCCCATAATACCCCAGGGCTTCAAATATACAATACATGGAGACATTAACAGTGGCCGCCTTCTGTCTTGTAAAACGAAGGTTTGCAACATGTTGGGCAACTCTATGTTAAGCCCGTCTCCCATGCTGTGTTAATGCTCTGCAGCAAAACTGGAGTGTCTTCTCCAGGGCGCAAGCCTGGGGCAAAACCTTTGGAAACCCTGGGCTGCTCAAGCATCAGGGATCCCTCTCAACCTTCCTGGTTGAATCCAAAACTCTACTTTGGCATTGGCTTGGCTGCAGGAGTTGCCGAAAAGATGACATATTTGGACATGAGCCTGCCTTTGGGCTCTGCTCCAGATTTTTTGTCAGGGTTTACTGCCTTAGCTTCAGCTCTCTCGAGGTATCCACAGGACAGTGGAGCTATTCACCCACAGTTGGGAGTTTGGTTCATGAGTGCCAGGGCATGTTGTCATGCCAGTGGGCCTGCACACTGCATGTCAGGGGGTCAAACCTCCTCCGAGTTCATCTGAAGCTTTAGCCTGGGGCTGCGAGGGACCCAGTTTCTTTTTGTTGCCACAAAGAGGCACAACTGAGGCCTTGCTGATGGAGAGGCTGTGTACTGACAGGGAGACTTACACATTTGGCTTTCCTTTTTCGCATTGCCGCTAGCCAGCTGTGTAGGCTGAAAATGAAAAGCAAACCTGCACACAAAAGCGGAAAGCGTGCTAACCCTCTTCGCTCACACACTAGGCACATCACAACAACCTGTTGGACACATGTAGATTGTGAGACACTAACACACAATATACAACTAACCCATGGCTTTTTAATAACTTGCTGTTAAATGTTCCTGTGTAACCTGCTCACCCCATCACATCCATCCTAAGCCAGTTGTGAAGTATGAAACCAGGCACTAATTATTTTATTTATAAAACTAAGGAGTTTAGTCACAGAATGCAGCAGTATGTATGTCTGCTTCATACCTACCATCCCAGTGTCCCAGTTGTCTCTCTTTATATCATTTTAAATCCCAAAATAAGCGAATTAACAAAATGCCAGCCCCTTAAAGGGGCACTGTAACAAAATAAAACTTTAAAGGAAACTTATCTAATTAAATTAAAATGTCAATTCTGGGGCTGATGAAGCACGCTGGTCCCCATGGTGAGTCTCTCTTTATAAATGCTCTAAGTACTTGCTTAAACAATGCTCTTCACCTATGTATCTTAACAATATAATTAACATAGCATTAACAGCCCCAGGCTGAGACACCAGTTAGTTAACGTTCTCTCAGATTTTATCACTGCCTCTGTGATGGACAATCAGATATGGCATTATACACCACACAGTTACGATCTGGTTAAGGACCGTTAACATTTAAAAAGGAAATCCAAATGCCACGTTTTAGACAATAGAACTATACCACAAGATTTCACTTTATTTTAAACAAACCAAACTTAATTTTATATCAAAGGCTTAAGCAAAACACTACTAACTATGCACTCAGGTTTACTTCTTACTTCCTCTAAGAATTCCCTTATAAGACACATCAATCTTAAAGTTATTCATTTCTGTAGGGGTTACCCATAAGTATGCCACAATCCTCTGGAGAATTCTCCAGAGGTAAAACTTTCATTTACCCTCTCTTGATTGTGGAGGTCTCAGTTCCTTTTTTTGGTTACTTACCCCATAATCCCAAACCACTCTGCTGGTTACTTACTTTTGCAATAAGACATTGTGAGAATCTACTACTGTAGATTCTCCCACTAGCTTCAAGCTAGGCCCATCTTCCAGCTTCTCTTCCTCACAAAATTCAAACTGAGATCAAGCCTCGCCTGTCTTACACGTGGTCAATGATGAAGTTAGTGTTTTACTCTGCTTACAGTGCAAGTCTGTCTAACTGTCATTTACTTTGGTTAACTCCTCTCAATGAGCTGCAAACTCTGCTAGGTTCCAAACTGCAAGTAAGAACCTCACCCAGCAAACACCCAGATAAACTGAAACCAGAGAGCCTTCCTAGCTCCACCCATCTCATGATGACGTAGCCTGCCCATGGCTATCCTCAGACTGACCTTGAAGCTGATTATCCCTCATTTACAACAAAAACAAAAATACCTGGAAAAACTCAGCAGGTCTGACAGCATCTGCGGAAAGAAACACAGTTAATGTTTCGAGTCCGTATGTCTCTCTGCAGATGCTGCCAGACCTGCTGAGTTTTTCCAGGTATTTTTGTTTTTGTTTCGGATTTCCAGCATCTGCAGTTTTTTGCTTTTATCCCTCATTTACAATTGCTCAAGTTAAGTAAGCCCGCCTGCTGTTTTATAGCTCTACCTCTTCTGTTCTGACTCTACTAAACAAGTATGGCTAACCTTCTGAACCGGCAGTTTTGTTAGGTGTTCTGGCAATCACTAAAGCCCAGCATTTTAATCAACTTACTTTCACAACATCTATCTTCCCAGAGCTAAACATTACCTCTTAATATTATTAATACCATTACCTCTAAAATAGTAACATGAACCAGGTATTTAGGACAACATACATTGATTTTTTAAAAATGGAAAACCTAGGTAAAAGCTCCAAGCTTCATGATGTAGGAATGAGCAACGCTGAAAAAGAAAGTGAAGTAAATCAGGGAGTGATTGTTTTGGTGATGCCGCGTTTGGGTATTTAAAACCCTATGGGTTTTAGTGGAAGGAATTCCCTAGGGACATAAGAAGTTTCATGGGTTTGAGGTCCTGGGGAAGAATTCTAAGTCTGTGCTGACTCAGCAGGTTTCAGACAGTAGCTATGCTACAATTGATCTCAGTCCCCCCGGATTATGGGGGCAGAGAAGTATCAGCCTGGGCTCCGGCTTTTAATTGCTACTCAGTTACCCTTTTTGAAAACGTATGTGTCTGGTGGTGGGGGACTGGATTAAGCATGGTTGATATATTGACAGCCTCACTCGTTGCCCAGATACTGACACCAATAAAATCCTCTGCAATGGTTCAGAAGGGGCCTGACGTTTATAAGCTTTTATCCCCAATAAGTAATGAGTCAGCGTCTTTGGAATGGGGAAAGAGGCAGGGAAGGTTGACAATGAAGATCAGTGAACAACAGAGGAACCAAAATCTTGTCATTAAAATTGCAAGATGGTGTGATGACTGAGGGTCCAGGAACAAATCATCATTTTATGTTGTATCTTTCCCTTTAAGTGAAATATTTTAACTAAAGGCGTAAATTCTAGTTGAGTGTTTGATGTCCAAGTGATTTATGTCTGCTCTTTCACAGGACAAGGGAGATCTATATTCCAAAGTTCACTCTACATGGCAACTATGACTTGATTGAAATGTTCCAAGATCTGGGTGTGACGGACCTCTTCCACAATGAAGCAGATTTGTCTGGTATTTGTGAACAGGGAAACCTGTACGTCAGTTCGGTGAGTAGTTCAGTTGTGCTTTCGCCACATGGTCTGACATACAAACACTGCTTGAAAATTCCACCAGGTAGAGGAGGTAATTTGTCAAGTCGGCTATTAAGTACTGCAGCAAAGTGGTTAAGGTAGTGGACAAATGATCCAGGCACATGAGTTCAAATCCTACCACAGCGACTACTTTAAATTTCAATTAATTAAGTAAATCAGAAATAAAAAGATAGTATCAGTAATGGTAGCCATGAAACTACTGGCTTGATACAAAATCCCATCTGATTCACTGGTACTGTTTAGGGAAGGAGATCAGGCGTTCTTATCTGGTCTGGCTGAGACATGACTGTGCATATCCACAGGTCGCCAAAGGGAACAGGGCATGTAGATAAGGTGGTTAAGAAGGCATATGGGACACTAGCCTTTATTAGCTGAGGCATGGACAAGAGCAGGGAGCTTATGATGGAACTGAATAAAACGCTGGTTGGACCATAACTGCAGTACTGCATGGTCACCACATTATAGGAAGGATGTGATTGTACTGGAGAGAGTGCAGAGGAGATTCACTAGGATGCTGCCTGGGCTGGAGGTTCTGAGCTATGAGGAAAGATTGGATAGGCTGGGGTTGTTTTCCTTGGAGCAGTGAAGGTTGAGAGGGGACCTGATAGAGGTGTATAAGATTATAAGGGGCATAGATAGGGTGGATGGGAAGGCACTTTTCCCATTAGTAGACGGGTCAATAATCAGGGGGCATAGATGAAGGTAAGAGGTAGAAGGCTAAGAGGGGGGTGGAGGAGAAACTTTTTCACCCAGAGGGTGGTGGGAGTCTGGAACTCACTGCCTGAAAGGGTGGTTGAGCCAGAAACTCTCATAACATTAAAGAATTGTTTAGATATTCACTTGCACTGCCATAGTCTCCAGGACTACGGGCCAAGCGCTGGGAAATGGGATTAGTGTCGTCAGATCTTTGTTGACTGGCAAGGACACAATGGGTCAATGGCCTCCTTCTGTGGTCTAAATGTGTATGAGTCTATGAGACTCCAGACCCAGAGTAAAATGATTCACTATTAATTGCCCTCTGCAAGCCACTTTGTTGGATCAAAATTGATGTGACAGATTGCAGTGCTTTAAGAAGGCGGTTCACCACCACCTTTTCAAGGCACTTAGGAATAGGTAAAAAATGCTGGCCTAGCCAGTGATGCCCACATTCTGTGAATAAATAAGTAAAATCATAAAGTCAGGAATCCTACTGATAGGCATACCTCATATTCTCCTGGGACTCGCAAAGTAGTTCACTGTCAGCACTTCATTTAACTGAGGGATGGGATTCCCCTGCAATGGGTGGAAAGCTTTTAAGTGTAGCGTGTTTGTGCTGATAAAATTTCATGGGAAAGTAAGTGATGGTGGAGCACGTTCCAGTGAGTAGCGTGAAAGTATGTCACAACCTTCCCTGCTTGGGAAGATCCTGTCACATGCTGGCGTCCAATGGTATGGATGGTAGCTGCCCTCTACTAATCCAGCCAGCCTTCATTTATAGACATGGACAATGTGTTGGGAGGTTACGTGACTGAAAGGGGTAGGGGTGGGGTTGGGGGCTGGTGATTCACAGCCAAGTCCAATTCTATACTCACGTGCATGCCGTTTGCTACAGGAGATACTGACAGGAGCATGCAGATTTAAACTAATTGACAAAAAAAACTCCCACATGTTTTTTTTTAAACAGCGAGTTGTTGTGATCCGGAATGCGTTGCGTAAGAGGGTAGTGGGAGCAGATTCAGTGTAACTTTTCAAAAGGAATTGAATCTCTACTAAAAAAGGGGGAAAGCAAAACTGCAGGGCAATGGGGAAAGAACAGGGGAGTGGGACTGGTCGGTAGCCCCTTCAGAGAGCTGGGACAGGCACAGCGGGCCAAAAGGCCTCCTTCTGTGCTGTATAATTCTAGGATGACTAAGATGAATCTTGTTAATTTTTCTCCTTCTAAGGCCAGGTGTTCTGTCAATATCCCAGCTGAGATCAGTTCATTCAGAAGAGCTAATTCAGAACCATGAGACCTCCCTGATCCATATAACTTCAGTTCCTCATTGGTCAGTGGTGTGCACCAACTGAGTTATCCAGTGAGTTGTGAATATTTGCTGATTTTACCATTGTCCGCACGATGTATTCGTAATTTTTTTCCCCTTTTTCTCCCCACAGCTGAAGCAACACGTTGCGCTGAAGGTGGACGAGGAAGGTAGCGAAGTTGCTGCCATCTCTCTTTCTGGGTTCATGCCTCTCTCTTCACAGGCCAAATTTATGGCTGATCGCCCATTCCTGTTCCTCATCTTCGAGCATCACACCCAGTCGCTGCTTTTCATGGGGCGAGTGATGAACCCCTTAAACCAATAGCGAGAAGGCAATAGACATGGGTCACATAAATTCCAGCAGACATATGTTACATACAGTGCCTAAAGAATTCCCAAAATAATCACCACACAGTTTAGTTATTCACTTTACCTCGGCCATTCTTAATATCCATGTTACAATAGAACAGATTGCAGAGTCCATGCAGCTGCATTGCTGAATCTTATTCATTTCCAGTTATTATCTGGTCATTTTTTTACAGCAGAATGCTGAGGTTAGAAACTCAGAATGAGGAGAAACCAACCCTGCACCATGGCACTTCTGTACAGGGCAATGCTTGTGCTTAATCATACTCCCCGGTGCCCCTGAATGCACTGCACATGCACATGCATTTGAACATTTTCAAATACAGTTCAAACATTTTCCCTTCACTTTGCAGAGTAGGATAATTTATCTGGTCCTATGCCTCTCCCAAGAGAACACACTGACTGTTTCAGTTGGGAGGTACTGGGATACACAAGGTGTCGCAATTGCATGGAACGGGCTGAGTGGTCTTGAGGGTTGTTTCTCCAGTCTGCTATTGTTCATATTTCTACTCGATCAGTCTGTAGCAAGTTATCCGATCTTAGCTGGGAAGTCGTTAGGATGCTACAATTGGCCTCAGCGCTGCTTAGCTCGGGAGGGAGAAATAAATGACCAGGGTCCCTGCTTCTTATTGTTATCCAGCTGACCAGTGAGCATGCGGATAGCTGGTGAGGAAAGGGTCAAGCCTACCTGTGATGCCTCCCATGACCAAGTAGCCAGCTGATGGTCACGGCGTGCTCACAGATGAAGAATGTCTGCTCGGGTGACTAAATGGGCTACCAGCAGTCATGCAACCATGCCCCTGCAAGTTAAAACTCATATTTTACCTAATATCTGGATAAACCTTTGGAGTAATTAAGTAACAGTTAAACTGGGAAGTAACTTTGTTTTGGGCAGGGTATGTGACGTATTGAAGTATATTCCTTCTATGTTGTGCTCTTTACAAAGAGTTGTCGATACAGTAGTTTTAATTTTTGGACTTTCTCATTAGTAGATATGCATTTCAAATAATCCTCAATGATATTTGACCATCTTATGAAGATGATTGTTGTTGCATTGTGGTTAGGGCACTAGACTGGCAATTCACAGCTCATAAAATCAGATCCCAAAAAAACTAATTATGAATTTGAATTGAATTCAATAAACGTTCAGATTTGTGAGTTAGCACCAGGAAAATAGTCATGAAAGCTGTTGATGAGCCAAAAACCCAACCGGTTCACTAATATCCTTCAGGGAATAGAACCTGCCACCCTACATTTCAGGTCCCTACCATCCCGCACAAAGTGGTTGACTCTTAATGCCCTCTAAAAGGCCTGGCATGCCAAATTGTGATTCAAGCCATCTTTGCAGGGCAGACAGAGAGAGAAGACCTCGTCTGCATCATCCACATCTCTGATAATCATCTGGACTTTGCAAATATTTGTTACACTTTTTTAAAGACAAAATATCTTTCCAGGAGAGACTGGCATCACCCACAAACCCTGTGCTCTGCAGCTGTGATTATAAAACCTTTCCAGAAAGGCACTGCTTGAAATAAAAGCACACTCGTCCAAGATTATAGCTGAGAAATATACATACTACAGCAGAGGTGAATAAATTTCAGGTTGATTGGCCAACGTAACTGCTCAAGTTGGTGTCTTAGGTACATTCAGTATACTGTTTATTTTTGGACAAGTAGCATGATTGTTCAGTTTACTTCCTTGTTCATGCAGCCAGTTATGGTTGAGGTTGTTTTTGCATTGCTTGTTAAATACTTATCTTAAACTTACTTTCATGTATGTTTTGTGTGAGTTTTAAAATGTTTTTAAAAAGTTGCAGCAATAACAATGATGATATCTGCCAGCCCTGATTTTGTTATACAAAGAGGCACTGAAACCCTTAGTCTCCAGTTCTGAAGATTCTGCGATGAGAATCAATGGCTCTTTTTAAATTAAACCAATTGCATCAGTTTCTTTGTCAACTTGCATTTAATCTGATCAATAAATATGATAAAGAGAAATTGTAGTCTGTTTATGTGCACTTGATGTTTTGACTCAACAGATTATATTTTGACAATAAACCTCAAATTATGGTATTTCTGGACATGCAGTGCATGTAGGACCTTAATGGTGAACTTAAAAAAATGATGCTTCCTTTCATGCAGGGGTTTGCAAGCTGCAACCTGTGGTCCATTTTCATCCCTCAAGTCTTAGCAATCTGGATCACAAAGCAAAAACTATTCAGTTCTATTTGCATTTATTTCTGATACACAGATTTGTCCAGTTTTAATTGAGTGCCTGGAGGTTTTAAGAAAGGCTCTCCTTAGTGCTACTTCTCCTTTGGTTGATGAATCCTCATTTAGAACACCGAGTTCTGTTACTACCTGCAGCTTGAGATATGTGCAAATTAACAGAAATATTTTTTAAACTGTGTTTGAAGCCTCAAGGCTCCACTTTTGACAGCACAGCCTTTAGCCATTTTGCCATCACTTTGGAATACTCTCCATAAGTCCAATAATGTGCCTTGTAATATCTCTAACTCTCTCCCCTCCTTCAAAAGCCTCTTCAAAATCTATCTCTCTGATCTTAATTTAGGTTACTACCGTTAATTTATCTCCCTCCTGGTTATTCTCACCAACATGAAGCACTTTGGCATGTTTTATTGAAGTGCTATATAAGTGCCCACATGAACTATTGGTATCAGAAAGTACTCTTTATGACATTTTATTTGAACTCAGTTTGTTGCTGGTGCTGGTATTGTGTCTCTTGTAGCTGCTAATTTACTGGGTCATTTCTGCTCTAGGTAAAACGTTCAACTATTTTTGTTTCAAACTTCTAGACCTTGATGAAGGTGGCAGGGAAGTTTATAAAAGTTATTAGAAAGATTAGAAAATAAATGGAGGCATAGTGTACAAAAGCAAGGAAGTTATGCTAAACTCTTACCAATCACTAGCTAAGAATGGTGAGGTGGTGGCATAGTGGTATCGTTACTGGGCTAGTATGCTGGGAACCCAGGTTCAAATCCCACCACAGCAGGTAGCAAAGTTTGAATTCTGATGATGACTATGAAATCTTTGCTGATTGTCATAAAAACCCATCTGATTTACTCATGCCCTTTAGGGAAGGAAATCTTTATCTTGTCTGGCCTACACATGTGACTCCAGCCCCACAGCAATGTGGTTGGCTCTCTAAATGAGAGCAATTAAGGATGGGCAATAAATGCTGGCCTAACCAGTGACACCCACATCCCATGAATGAATAAAAAACTAACATAAGAATAGCAACCAGTAGGCCATTCAGTCTCTTGAGCTTGCTTCGTCATTCAATGAGATCTTGTCTATTCTTTTACCAGTTTTTCCTGCACTATCGTCATATTCCTTTAGTCTCCAAAACTCTTGTTGATTTCAACCTAGTCCTCAACTAGAGAATTTATCCAATTTTGGGCTCAAACATTAGCAGTGGCTATCGTGAGATTTAATAGAAGTGTTCCAAATTATGAAAAGTTTTGAAAGAGTTAGAGTTTCCACTGATAGGAGAGGTGGTAACCAATTCAAAATATTTTATTCAGCAAGCTGTTATGATCTGGAATGTCTGAAAGGATGGCAAAACCAGGTTCAATAGTAACATGCGAAAGAGAACTGGATCTCCACTTAGAAAGAAAATGGAAGGCTATGGGGAAAGAGCAGGGTATGCGACTAATTGGGAGCTTCTTCAGAGAACTGGCACAGGCATAATGGGCTGAATGGCCTTCTTCAATGCTGTCTGATTCTATGACTAAGATAACCATAAAATTTACACTGGAAAACAAATGAGTATCTCCGATCATCACTTTCTATAACCTGTTAGCTGAACCAACAATAAAGCTGAAGCTTCTTATTCACTGGTCCACTAGCTGAAGTCAACAGCAATTCTACTGAGACCAGATTACAAAATACAAGAGCTTCACACAGCCAGCCACTCTCATTATCTTCTCCATCCCCCAATAATTTCAGCATTCCAACTGAGGCTGTATTTTGGCAACACTGGAATGAAACACAAAAAGAACAGATTTGAGAAAGTGTGTTTGATTATGTGCCTGTGCAAAGAAACTATGTGCAGAAATTGTTTTTAAGATGTAAAACATTCCTTAACAAGCAAAGCATTCATAGTTCTTTAGCACTGATGTTTTTGCATCTCGCATGTGGACTAAAGGTAAAATAAAAGCATCAGTGTGTTTTTATGGAAGTGTTATCGGCTTTAATACATATGGTAATCTAGAAAAAACACACATGAAACACATGCATACATAGAGTATGCAAACCTATATGCACACGAATATGAAACACCTTAGATACCTTGTCCTTCGTGACAGGGGAGAATAACCATTCTGCAGGCAAGGGATGGGGTGGAGAGAAGTAATAAATCATGTGTTGACCTTGGGGCTTTGGCAAGCAAAACAACCACTTGGAAAATACCACTGCAAAACATCTGTCATTGAGAGTTTAGAAGCCCATGTGTGTCAATGACATCCGGACACATGGCACAAACTCCAGCAGTTTATGACATTACTTATAACATATATCGTTGTCTCAGTTAAGCAAAACTAGTGTCAACAATTTTTAGTAGAGAGTATTGGAGTGAGGAGTTAACAGATAGATGCTGCTGCGCGGGTAAGAGCCAGAGACAAAAACACACAACCATTTTGAACAAAGGCATAGAACGATGGGCAGATAAGATGCTGAGGAAGGAGTGAGAAAGACACACACAAACATTCTTCTATGCCTATGCTGAGGAAGGGTAGGGGATGATAAATAGAGAGATAGAAAGAACTTGTTGGGGAGAAGGTGGGGTAAAGAAGGAGCAACCCAAATAGGAGTGGGAGGGCCATGATATAAACATAGAAGAAGGTGCTTCAACTGGAATATTAAATGGGTTTTTTTAAAGCTTAGTTAACCATTACTTACTAACCAAAAATGGGGAACTGAGAGGTGATTTGAATCAGAACACTGTTCTTTCAGCTCTGCGATCTGGCTTTGAGCACAGCTCAGAAAAAAGGGACCAAACTGTTCTCTCTGCTGACTCCAAAAGCACAATATGCAATGGATCACATAGTTTGAACCCAAATCCCAGTGGGTGAGGGGCTATGCTGATAAATTGTGACTAAACGTAATTAAATCATCACTTTTTCTCAGTTTTGCCTGGCGGATGGGTTGTGTGAGAAATGGAAAGAGCACGCTGGGTGTATTCTTGGAGTCAGGAGAGAAATAAGGCATATTACTGGAGTAATGCAGGGATACTTCCACTTTTTGCCCTACCACTACCCTTGGGAACACTTCGTGCAGACACTTAGAGACAAAGACAAAAACTGCTCCATTTACCACCAATGATAACTTGCATTGTTAAAAAAAAGTAAATGCAAAAAGAAAGTGGAAGCCCATCATATAAACCCATAATTCAAATAATTGCCAAAATGAGGAAATGGGTCAAAAGAGAAGTTGACCCTACAATTTGCATGAACTTCTCTCAGCAACCAATTAAAAATCATTTGCTTAATATAAACTTTCTGTTCAATCACTTGTATCAATACAATAATGAGATTCTTAAGTAGGGTTTGATTAGGAATAGGCTCAGGCCTTCTCTGCCATTCAATGGCGGGTCTTCTACTTCAATTCCACTTTCCCACCCTACCCCCATCTCTAGATTCCCTAAATATCCAAAAATCTATTGATCTCAGTCTTGAATATACTCAACGATTGAGCATCCAGAGTCATATGCAATTGAGAATTCCAAAGATTCACAACCCTTCTTGCAAGGAATGCCTAGAAGATTGATCAGCCCACAAATATCCAGTTAAACACAGCAATACAGAAGTTGTTGCCACGGATTTCCTACTGTTCCACAAGGTATGCTATTGAAGACCCCACAGATGGCAATCTTTATAAAACAAGTGAACTGATGTGAATGTCCTTGTATAAGCTGTAATATCATTGTAAAAAAAGGAAAATGTTATGCCTTGCTGAGTGAGAAGTAACTCAGTTTTAACTCCTTACTAAGTCACAACTACTGATAGGCAACTGCTCTGGCCCTGAAAAACCAACCTTAAACATGTAGAATGCCAAATCTCTATACTATGATAAAATAATTCCTTAAGTTTTTAATATAATAAAAACACTTTTTAGAAAAAGTTTATATTTCAGCTTCTACCTTATTCCCATGTGTATATCCTAATCTTTACTTCAATTTCTGTAAAATTTATAAAAAGTGAATGATAATTCGTACATTTTTCTTTATTGTTTGCTGACTGTGAGAATTATACAATGTGACTGGCTGCTTTGCTTGATTGATGACATCATTATTGCTGATGCCTGGACTTACCTCCAGTATCAAAGGAACGTCGAGAAAGGGGAAATCCACATCACAGAGGTCACTAGATCTTTGTGGGCAGCTTCCTTAGAGGTCACTGGTGGCCATTGTTGCTTCACACTGATCATGAAATCTGGTCATTATCTTTTCTATAATTGTAAATGCTCAGTGAAAATTACAATTTTAAAGCAATGAAGTTGGATATATAATTTATTCAACTTCAGTGTAAACCTATAGATTCTGGTTCTGATCCAGTACGTTGTGTTTTGAGATTTTTTCTTTGAAAGGGTTGAGGGTATGGGGTGAATGGGCAAGATAATGGTCCAAATCTTCCTAGGAAATTATTGGTATGTTAATGCCACATACTGTTATTAATCTTACGGATATTTTAAAGGAGTCTTCGGGTTGTTGATTATAACTGGTTGTGAAACAATAAATAATAGCGAGCTGGGTAGTAAAATAAATGAGAACATGTCA